>NC_135662.1:1427854-1618361 GCF_964188315.1 Podarcis muralis
TATGGTCAGGTGCGTCTTATGGAGCGAAGAATACGGCACTTATAATCATAGAACTGTAGAGTTGGAAGGAACCTGGAGGATCATCTGGACCAGTGGTCCCATGGCACCCTAGGGCGCCTTGAAGAAGAAGAAGAAGAAGAGTTTGGATTTGATATCCCGCCTTTCACTCCCCTTCAGGAGTCTCAAAGCGGCTCACATTCTCCTTTCCCTTCCTCCCCCACAACAAACACTCTGTGAGGTGTGTAGGGCTGAGAGACTTCAGAGAAGTGTGACTGGCCCAAGGTCACCCAGCAGCTGCAGGTGGAGGAGCGGAGACGCGAACCCGGTTCCCCAGATTACGAGGCTACCGCTCTTAACCACTACACTACACTGGCTCTTGAAGGATGGTCAGGGGTGCCATGGACAAGACTGGCCTCTGTCCCTCTTTCCTTCCCTCTTGCATCTCTGCCCCACAAAGGCTTGCACACAGCTGTTTGTTTCAGCAGCCCTGGCCTCAAGCTCCCCAGGCGAATGGTGTCTCTGGGGCTGGTCAGGGGGTGCTGGGTGCCAGAAGCAGAGGCGGCCTTGGAGCAAGCAAGCAAGCAGGGAGGGTGAGGGAGCCCAGCCAGCCAGTCCGCCAGCCCTTGCTGTTGGGAATGGGCAGACACTGGGGCAGTGTGAGGCGGCAGCTCTCGAAGCATCCACAAAGCAATCCATCTCTTGTGCTTTGCAATGGATTGTTGGGAAATTGGCAAACCTGCGTAATGGGTTGAGGTGACTCCCGGGTAATCGCCTTATCATAACCGTGTGTCAAAATGTCAACATACAGCCTGTGCAAGAGGGTGAGGATAGGAACGCCTCATTTTGTGGAGGCACCATCTAGGTTTTGATTTGGCCCAGAGACATCCCTGCTTCCCCAGTTCTTACCTGTAGGTATTGATTTGTAGCTCTGGGACTGTCCCGTCTCTGCCAGGAGTGTCAGGGCCAGCAGCAGGGTCCAGAAGTTGAGCATCCTGCAGTTGGGAGAGACGGCGTGTATCTAATCCAGAACGCGGCAGCCAGACTGGTGACTGGGAGCAGCCGCCAAGACCGTATAACACTGGCCCTAAAAGACCTACATTGGCTCCCAGGACGTTTCTGGGCACAATTCAAAGCTTTAACGCCCTAAACGGCCTCGGCCCAGTAGACTTGAAGGAGAATTTCCACCCCCATCGTTCAGCCCGGACACTGAGGTCCAGCTCTGAGGGCCTTCTGGCGGATCCCTCCCTGTGAGAAGTGAGGTTACAGGGAACCAGACAGAGGGCCTTCTCAGTGGTGGCACCTGCCCTATGGAACACCCTCCCATCAGATCTCAAGGAAATAAACAACTACCAGACTTTTAGAAGACATCTGAAGGCAGCCCTGTTTAGGGAAGTTTTTGATGTCTGATGTTTTGTCGTGTTTTTAATATTCCGTTGGGAGCCACCCAGAGTGGCTGGGGAAACCCAGCCAGATGGGCAGGGTAGAAATAATAAAACTATTATTATTATGCACATGAGAGAGAGATGGCTTGCTGGAGCCATGGGGTCTGGCTCCCCCTGAACAGCATGGGGGACACAGGAGCACTGGAAGGTGTCTTACACAAGATCAGGTACGATTGCTCCATCTAGTTGAGCATTGTCTACACAGACTCCAGGATTCCAGAACATGGGCCTCTCCCAGCTGGGAATCAAACCCCAGACCGTCTGGTCACTGAATCCTAGAACCACAACATTGTAGAGTTGGAAGGGACCCTGAGGGTCATCTAGCTATGGCCCTTCCCCCAAAGAGTAAAATAGGAAATAAAATAGTGGGGTGGGGTGTGCCCCGAAGACTGCCATGAAAGAGAAGGCATTAGAACCAAGAGCTTGTAATGTCTCTGAAGCAACCAGTAGGGCTTCAGTTGGAGTAATACAAGACCTGGAGAAGGATGGGGAACCTGTGATGTTTTTGTTGGATGCCAACTGCCACTAGCCGCAGGTAGCCTAGCCAATGGCCAGGAGGTCTCTGCAAGGAGAGGGGAACGGGCAGTTAGAAGGCCACCAGGCTGGCAAAGACTCTTCTGGGTTGAGGCAGGACCAGAAGCAGAGTGTTGAACCCAGAGCAGTCTTTGCCAGCCTGGTGGCCTTCAGCTACTTTGGGCTACAGCTCTTCTCATCCCCATGAAGAGGATGAGAGTTGTCCTCTGAAACATATAGAGGGCATGAAGTTGGCAAAGGCCAAGGCTGAGGAAGGGAAACCACTAGGCTGAGCTTCCCAGCATCTCTACGCTACAGATTTAAGTCAGTTTCAATCTTTTTTAATTAACTGCTATGGGAACTTAAGTTCTCCCAAAGTTTGAATGTGCTTCCAAGAAACTGAGGGAAGGCTCACTTTCTTTTTCTTTTTCTAATTATTTTTATTAGATTTACATTTTATCATAATCACATTCTATTGCGTATTTCCATAACCAAAAGCATTGCTCAAACTGAGCATCGCCTTCCTCCCATCCCCTTCTCTGGCTTTCATAAATATTCACTTACATCTTAGCATTTCTGTGACCGCTTATTTACCTTCTTTCTTCTTAATAAGAATCACCTCGTTAAATGTAAATCAGTTCCCTATTTTCACATTACAAAATATTTCAGCTCAAACCTACAAATGTTTTCCAATGTTTGCAGTGTTCTTTCATATATAATATAAATTTGCTCCAGTCCTTTTGAAACAGTTTGTCACGTTGATTTCGGATCTTCCCCGTCAACTTTGCCAGTTCTACATATTTGATCATCTTAGTCTGCCATTCTTCTGATGTTGGAAGTTCCTGCTGCTTCCATTTCCGAGCCAAAAGTATCCTTGCTGCCATTATGGCATACATAAACAAATTTACATCTTTTGGGGGAATTTCGTCTTCAATTATGCCTAATAAAAACGCCTCTGGTTTTTTGTTAAAATTATATTTAAAAACCTTTTTCAGTTCATTCTATATCGTATCCCAGTACACTTTCACCTTAGTACACGTCCACCACATATGAAAGAAATTCCTGAGGGAAGGCTCACTTTCAGACTAATATAAGGCGTTGGACTCTCTTTTCTGGGATTCAGGTATTATGTGCAAGAGCTTCTCCTCCTTGACTTACCTTGACCCTGTTTCTTGGGACCAGCAGAAGTCTTTGTTGCCCTTCTTGAAGAGTTGGCAACCTCACCTTCTTTTTTTCTGTGCTTCTAGCTAAATCCTGGACCTCCTTTTGAGCAGCTCTGCTTGTTTTGTACCCTTCCAAGCCAATCAGAAAGATGCTGAGGACCGAAACTGAGCTCCAGCATTTGCCCTCCCATCTATTGCTTTAATTCTGCTTTTGACATTCTGGGTGTTGACACTTTTGGTGAAGTTGCACAACTCCTCACCATTTGATGCATCAACTTCAGCTCTGTCTGGTATTCTGCCTCTTTCCTAAATTTGTGGTGGCTCAATTTAGGAAACATCGCACACTAAAAACTTCCCTGAACAGGGTTGGTCAAGTGCAGCTCACCGATGGTGACCTCCTGGAGACTTTTGATCCGAGGAAAAAAGAGCCAGAGGGGGAAAGGGGTTTGTGCTGGTCACCAGTCCAGGCTCTCCTTTGGGCTGGTGATTTTCAGGCACCCCACTTGTCCCTTTGCCCCAGGATGACAAGGAACCATTAAGGAGTCCTCTTTGGGTTCAATCCGCCAACCAGCTACACATCCACCCAACAGTTACCTTGTTCAACCCACATTTTACCAGCTTCCTCACAAGAATATCATGGAGGACTTTGTCAAAAGAACTTACTGAAATCAAGAGACGCTATGTCCACAGCATTCCCCTGATCTACCAAGCTTGTTACTCCATCAAAAAAGTTCTCATAGACTGACTGTTGAATTATCTGTTCTTGGACCTTTCCTGGTGTCAAGGTCAAGCTCACTGGTGGGTAGTGATTTCTATGTGGAAATAAACCAGATGGAGGAACCCATCTGTTCCATGGCACAGAGCAACTGCATTCCGGCATTGCAGTTGGACTAAATGACCCCTCAACTCTACGATTCTTTGATTAGGCTAATCATGGTTCTTAACTGGTCAGCCAAAGCCATTGCCTGACAAGACGACTGGTTTGCAAGCCTCTTCTTATCCATTCCACCCACACAGATGCAGCTGACTGAGCCTGCTAAACCTACATCATACACCAAAACTGACCAGGGCTACCAAGGCCCTAGTCCCTAGCGAATTCTGAGCAAAAGTTTTCATGATTCGCAGTGGGCAAAACGGACACCTTGTGCTTTGGGGGTGGGGCACGGGGAGACATTTCCATTTTATTTAAAAAGTTCAACACTGAAGTCTTACACAAGGCTAGGTTTGCCCAAGTAAGCCTTGCACACCACTGATAAACAGGTCTTGAGCAATACCTCTGCAATCATCAAAACCCCCCAAATGATTCAGGACAAACGGAAGAAAGTTCAGGCAGAGTAGCATGATTTCGGCAACCCTGTGGGGGGGGTGTGCCCTTGGCGGTGGCCACATTTGTGGACATCTAGTTCTGCCCCTCCTGGTGCTAAAATCCTGCTTGCTCACTGGCAACTCTTCAGCCCCTTTGACAACAGGATGCTGGACTAGATGGGCCTGATCCGGCGAGCTATGATGTTGTTGTTGTAAAATATGACCACCCCATAGAGAAAGATGACTCAAGTTTTCACCGTCAGAAGAGCAGCTTCTAGGTCATTGGTTTGGGGAGAAATAGGAGTTCTCCCTGTGTGTGTGTTGGGGGGAAAGACACGATTTGGGTGCCTGACCCACAGACAAGCTCCCTTCTTGCAACTCTTCCCAACCCCTGGCAGTTCAGGCCTGCAGCTCTGGGAATCCCCTTCCAGGAGTGTCTGGACCAGCCGCCAAGTCCAGGTGAGTGACCTCCTGCCAGGAGGAAGGGGGTCGTGCTGGAGCCATCGGGGTCTGCCCCCCTGGTAGCACCAGGAAGAGTAGGAAGATGGGAAAGGTGGTCTCAGAGCCAGCCAGGAATGCGGAGAGGAGGCCTTCAGAGTAATCAAGGGCTTTGTTGGCCAGAGAGGTCCATGCGCTTCCTCAAATGGCCGTGTCGGGGGAACATGAGTGGCACAAAAGCGTTCCTGTTCAGTCCTTTTATACACACGCACGCATACACACATTTTTATTGGGGTTTTTTAAACATATCATTTCCAACAATCATATAACTTCTTATCTTATACAATATTTTAGATTTTTGTCAACTCCTCTGATGATTGTTCATTCTTTATCACTTATTCTGCATTTCTTAATTTCTCTATTACTCTTAACTAATAACTCTCCTCGTAGTCCTTCTTGCAATATTTCAAATAGTCCTCCTTACAGAACCTCTTGCAGTCCTACTAGCATAATCTGTTCATTACAATTATTTTTCAAATAGTTCACATATATACTCCAGTCTTCTAAGAATCTCTGGTCCCGCAGGTTTCAAACCTTTCCTGTTAATTTATCTAATTCTGCATAGCCCATGCGTTCCTGTTCAGTCCTAGTCAGCATGGAAACGGAGTGAGCGGGAGAGAGAAAGAGAGAGTTCTGGAAAATTACGAAAAAAATGGCAACACTTGCATTAGCATGCTAATGTTACATATTAAAGAGTATGCGGTTGAGTAAGTTTGGGGAAGTCAGTGAGGTGTGGTAGATGTGTGATTAAATCTGTGGTTGGGTGGCCCTTAAAATGGGGAACCTGGAAACGAAGGCAAAAGGTTGAAGGGGGGCAGGAGACCGTTCAGTTGGCGAGAGCATGGCGCTGATTAGAAACTGCTGAGAAGATAAGAGGGGGCAAGAATGAATAAACACGGAGCCAGTGTAACTGCAGACATGTAACATGTGGACGCTCCTCCTCTGGAGACTTCTAAGCAGAGGTTGGATGGACATCTGCCATAGATGCTTTCCTTGAGATGACCCAGCTCCCAAATTCTATGATTCTATGTAGGGAAAATGTATGAAAGATTTGAATTTTATGCTCTTGTGGTCTCTTGCCTGAACCGTGAGGTTGGCAGGACAGCATTCCTGATCTGAAGCTCCCTGCTTGGCTGAGCGACTGTCAGAGATGTCTAAAGGGGCAGCTGCTCTGGCCAAGGGAGCCGAGGACTCTGGGCCCAAGAGAAAAGGTTGCCTGATAGCCTCAAGAGATACCGTACTTTTCCGTGTATAAAACTAGGTTTTTTTATTTTAAAAATAGGTTCAAATTTGTGGGTCGTCTTATACATGGATACAATTTTCCCCCATTTTCTCCATTTGGAGTCCCCCAAAATAGGGGGCGTCTTATACAGAGTGTGTGTGTTATACATGAAAAAATATGGTAAACGCCAGGGCAGGAAGGTGAATTAAGGCAGTCTGTACTGCAAATCTAATTCACATTCAGATTTGCTTCTTTATGCTGAGACCTTTTTACATGACCACATAACATAATACTTCATGGTAGCCAACTAGGTTTTACTCAGAGCTATCATTTAAATTAATAGACATAACTTAGGGTGCACCACACTTTTGCTTGACCCATATTTTGATTGCATTGTCTACCAATTAATATCCCTGGGTCCGAGAGCTCTTCTTGGTTCAGCAGCCAGTAATTTTTCAAGGAAACCTGTGGAGTATTTATTGTTTTGTTTTGTTTTGTTTTGTTTTTTGTTTTTTGTTTTGTTTTGTTTGTTTTGTTCTTTAGAGCCTTAAAGTGCAAGCCTTTACTACTAAGAAGTCTCATTGAGTTCAATAGGGCTTACTCACTGGTATGCGCCTGATCATTATCACATTTTCTTCTTCTTCAACTACTACTACTACTACTACTACTACTACTAATAATAATAATAATAATAATATAATGTGTGTGTGAGGGGTGCCAAACTGAGTCTTTGACCCGGGTGAAAGAAAGCCTCGTTTCACCCCTGCAGAAGAGGAAGGTCATTCTGGGGGTGCCCCAGGAGAGCCGGAAAAGTAAGGGGGAAGCTGGAGGCACGGAAAGGGAAGTAGGAGAAGGGGAAAGTGGATCAGTATCAAACCACAATTATCAGCTGGTCAACATGTGTCAGGTCAGGCATAGTGTCAACGAGAAATGTGTACATAGTTATTCCCCATATATTCAGTCAACGTTTTCCAGTCTTCTTCAAACATATGTTCTTCTTGTTCTCTTCTTCTATATGTTGTTGACAGAATATGCACAGCTTGCAGACTTAACATACGGAACATGCATTTCCCAGACACAAGGACTGCTCACCTTGACCGCGTCCAAAGGCTCCTGTTCGCACACACAGACACACGCCATCCCAGGAAGAATGTCTGTGGACGCATTCGCTCACCAGCCGCTCTCCATTCATAAACACACACAAACACACCAGCTTCAGGCCATGAATATCCACACAGCTTCTGCCAACTGACTTCCAATGGTGACCTTCAACCAGCTGACATCTGCAGCACCTTCTGGCACCCACTGAATCCATGAATTTGTCCAGTCTTCTTTTAAAGCCATCTGGTTCTCCATACTTTCTCACCCTGTCTTTCTATCCCTATCCCTCCTGTTTCTCCTTTCAGCGATCCATGTCTGTTTGTGACATCACAGAAACTTTAGCATCATCGTAGCCATTACACTTTGACATCATCGTAGCCATTGGCAACTACAGAAACAGCTGCACAATCCCCCATGGGAGGGGGCAAGAAAGAACACTACTTACGGTCTTCAAATAAAAACATCTTGGAGGTCCCGGGCCACAGGGAGGTTAGGCTGGCCTCAACCAGAGCCAGGGCTTTTTTGGCTGTGGCCCCGATTTGATGGTCCCAAGAGACTAGGGCCCAGCGGGACTTGACATCTTTCCGTAGGGCCTGCAAGACAGAGCTGTTCCACCAGGCCTTTGGCCAAGGCACAGTCTGACCCCCTCCTTTGGTGATCCTCATAGAACTCTAGTCCAATGGTTGCCATGAATTTGATTCTGAATTGATTTTAGAATGAATTGATTTTAGAATGTATTTAAATTAATTGATGGTGATTTTATGTAAACTGTTACTTTTACTGTTGTTAGCCTCTCTGAGCCCGACTTCGCCTGGGGAGAGCGGGATATAAATAAAATTTTATTATATTTTTATTATTACTTGAAACATGTATGCATTTAGAAATGTAGCATTGCATTTGTTTTATATGAAACCAGTCAGACACAGTTTTGCTTTTTTTAAAAAGGCCTTTATTTAGGAAAATAAACTGCCATGCTTCAGTCCTGCTGCTCTCTTCATTACTTTCACAATCGGTCTCGGGGAAAACCTCACCGGCTTCCTGAAAGGCAAACAACACGTTGAGTGGGATGGCCTCTGTCCAGCAGCCTCAGCCAGACCCTCCACTAGCTGCTGCCTGGCAACTTCACCCCGGACATCCTGGTCAACTTCCACTGGTTTCTGCCCATGAATATCCACTGGTTCCACTCACCCTGCGCCCAGAGGATGGCATCTGCCACCCCCTGAGCACGTATTTCCCAGCCACAAGCACTACTTACCTGGACCACGTCCGAATGCTCCCATTCACACACGCAGACACACACCATTCGCAACCTCCCATTTGCACTCGCAGACACACGCCATCTGCCATCCTGTGAAGAATGTCTGTGGGCGCATTCACTCACCAGCCGCTCTGTATTCTCTCTCTCTCTCTCTCTCTCTCTCTCTCTCTCTCACACACACACACACACACACACAGCTTCAAGTCACGAATATCCACACAGCTTCCGCCAACTGACTTCCAAAGGTGATCTTCAGCCAGCTGACATCTGCAGCACCTTACGGCACCCGCTGGCTTCTGACTGCAAACTCCACCAGCCACCAACACCTGCCGGCTTCTGCCAGGTCCGTTGCCAGACACCAGCCAGCTTCTGACTGGGGAAATTAGCTGCCTTCAAGCTGCGATCCCACCCAGCAAGCGAACTTGCCTTCTGCCTGTTCCTCAGCATCCCATTGTCGGATGAGTGCCTCCTTCCTCCTGCCATTTTGCATCCATGAGGAAGGAGACCCCCCAGAGCTGAGTGCCACAGCTGCTGCCCACTGAGGTCTGGGCTGGGAAGAGGGAGAGGCCCACCTTTATAGCCAGGCAACTGACAGGTGCCTTTGTGACATCATAGACAGCCCCCAGCCAATGGGAGCAGCTGTGGACGCATCACCATAACCTCTTTGGGCATCACAACTGGGGCTGCCCCTCAGCAGTGACTTATTTCTTTGTCTGTTGGTTATTAAAAACACTGATAGCCCCCCCCCCCCCCAGTGCTCAGGTGGGGGAGATGTTTGGCCCAGCTGCTCACACCCACCCCACTGGGAACGTCGTCCTGGGACAAATCCTGCCACTCAAACCTCATCCTGGCTGGCGCCGTGGCACGCAGGGCAGAGAGGGGGCCCCAAAGAGTGTGAGGACCTCCCCCCCAGCACTGCCCACCAGTGGGGACAGGAAAGAGGGAGGTGGATTTGGGAGGCATGAATCAAAAGTGCCCAGCGGAAGCCGTGACCCACAGGAACATGTATTTATGCCCCAGTGTGGACACAGCAGCGATGTCACATTGTCTGTTGGGCACCTTTGGACAGAGTTAACAGAGAGCTTGCCCACTGCAGATTTGAAGCGGCTGGTGTCTCGTTTTGTGAACTTTAGACAACATCCTCCTCATCCAAGTGGCAGCCCAGAGCTCCCCACACACCAGATTCATATGTAGTCCCTTTGTGCAGAACATGCTCTTGCACAAAACAGCCAAACAACAACAACTACAACATTTTTGCTCTTCCTGGCACAACAGGCAGGCAAGGAAAAGAAGTAATAGACTTTCATCCTGCTTGGAGTGATAGATTCACGTCTCTCCCCCCCCCCCCCGGAATGCCTTTTCATACAAGGAAACAGTTGCCCATGTCTGCATGAATGCCCTGGTGCGGACACCAGTGGTACATTGTGGGGGCCACAGGGGCTGTTGCCCCGGGAGCAAAATTGTTAGACAGCAGAATGGCTCTTCTTAACTCTGTGTCTGCAATCCCCCGGATGATACCGACTTGAATGCGCATGAATACTCCATCCATCACCCTCACCCTCCCTCCGCACAGCCCCAGGTGCTGGCAACCCACACAGCTTCACCTCTTCTTCTTTCCTCTTGGCTGCCATCTTAACTGGACAGCACCTGTGCTATGGAACTCCCTGCCTCTTGACTGTACTCTTTTTGATGCATGCTGAAAATTTTAAACTTTTTTAAAACAAGCCAGCCCAGATGTTTCAAACGTTTGTGTGTTTTCGTATGGTTTTTAGTTTTATCAGTTCTATGCTTCGAATATTTTTAAAAGTTTGGGGGTTTGCAGTTTTTACTAACAATCTTATTGTTTTCTTTTCTTTGTCAACTGCTTTAGGGTTTTTTTTTTACAATTACCATATTTTTTGCTCTATAAGACTCACTTTTTCCCTCCTAAAAAGTAAGGGGAAATGTGTGTGTGTGTGGAGCGAATGCAGGCTGCGCAGCTATCCCAGAAGCCAGAACAGCAAGAGGGATCGCTGCTTTCACTGCGCAGAGATCCCTCTTGCTGTTCTGGCTTCTGATATTCAGAATATTTTTTCCCTTGTTTTCCTCCTCCAAAAACTAGGTGCGTCTTGTGGTCTGGTGCGTCTTATAGAGCGAAAAATGTGGTAAGTGGTGCATAAATGTTAGGAAATAAATCAATAAATATTCTGTCTTAAAATATTGCAGTTGCTTTTACCCTGGCCTCATTTGGGGTGAGACACACTCCTCTTTTCTGCTTTTCTTTTTATAGGAAGTGATAAATGCTGAGTTCATGCAGTGCTCAGAGACGGTGGCCCAATTTCTTCTGAAAACGACTGAAATATCCAGAGGTATTGGGAAATGGCTGCTTCTATCACTCCTTTACGTTTCGGGGTGTTCAAGAACACACACACGTTCCACAGAATAACATAGCGGGTGTTCTGTCTGGAGATTCCTCTCTCTTTCTGGATAGTATTAACAAAACGCCACAAAGCCCTTGTACATAGATTTATTGAAGATAATCAAGGCAGATGTAGAAATATTGCTCACATTCCGATAGGCTGTTCTATGGCCCTGAATGAAGATGGCTAGAAGCTTTTCATGAAGTTCTCTGTGGAGCTCTGTAAGGAGCGATCCCACTTGCTGTCCTGGCTTCTGGCTTAGCGTGTGGCTCCACATCCCGCAAAAGCCCCCAAGAGCCGCACACACCCTCCGCGCGCTCTTTAAAGGGAGCACGGCTCTTGAGGGAGCCTTAGCTGTGTGCAGCCTCTCCCAGGCAGGGGATGAAGACTCCCCTTGCCGGGAGAGGCTGCGCGCGGATATCCCATAAGCCAGGACAGCCAGCGGGATCGCTGCGCAGCGATCCCGCTGGCTGTCCTGGCTTATGGGATTCCGAATTTTTTAATTTCTGTTTTCCTCTTCCCAAAACTCGGTGAATCTTATGGACTGGCGCGTCTTATAGAGCAAAAAATACGGTTGTCAAAGCTGCCTCAGGTCCCAGCTCACAGAGGACCAACGCCAGTCCGTTGTTATATTAAATAGTCTTTATTAAAGTTCAGTCTCTCATTTACAGCCACGGCGCGCAGCTCTACGTCTTGAACCTAGACCGCCGAAGCTCCGTCTGAGTCTCCTCCCCCCAGACACCAGTTCAAGACCCTAGCCGTGCTCCACCTCTTCCTCTGCTCCCTTTTCCTCTGGGTCCGCCTGTCCGCCGGGGTTTTCCCCTTTCTAGACTCTTCTGACGCTGACTCTCCCGAGTCCTCCCCCTCCCTCCGGCGGGCTTTAGGACCTGGTTCCCAATCCGGGCTTCCTGCTGTCCCGCTCGCCTGCACATTTGAACTTGGCGAGCGCGCCCAGCCTGCCACCTTCCTTCTGACCGTTATGCTGCTCCTGTCGCTGCTCCCCTCTTCGGGAACGCTAGCTGGGCCTGACTCCTCCTCCCTGCTTGCTGGGGGAGACGCTGGCCCTGACACATGGGACTCTTCCCCCCCACTGCGCTCTGGTGAGGAAGCTGGTCCTGATCTCCAGCTACTGCTTTGGGAGTCTCCGCTGGCCCCCTGCTTCTGGTGTGTCCCCCCTGGGACCCCCCTTGCCCTGGCCATCGGCGCCCCCTTCTGGGAATCTTCTGATTCACTGGAGAGGCTCATGGAATCTCTCGGGTCACTGTCATTCTGCCCTCCGCTGCCCTCAGATTCCTCCCCCTCGCTCTCCATTTCCTCTCTCCCCTGCGCCTCTGCTCCTGAGCCCCTGGCAACGGTATATCAACCTTTCTCAACTGGCACGTTGAGTGAGCTCTGCCCTAGTGCCATAGCTATAATAAACACTGGGTCCCTAAATCTGGACGCTGGACTTGGAAACAGCTTCCTTGGTTCCGTAGTTTATTCAAAAAGTGGTTGTTCCGGCTTGATGGGAGAGGAAACGGAAAAAATAGGCCAAAGATTATTTATGTATGCTACGACTGCTGCTAGAACCGTGTTAGCCCCAAAATGGAAAGTACAGGAGCTAGCAACAGTGGAGGAGTGGCAGACGAAGGTGGTCGAATTAGAGGAATTGTGGAATTAGCAAAACTGACCTACAGGATCCGCATCCAGGAGGAAACCAAGTTCCAAAGAGAGTGGAGTAAACTTGTGGAGTATATAAGTAATAACTGTAGAAGTCTGAAGACTCTAGCAGGACTGAAATAAATCTTATGACGTGGTTATTATTATTATTATTAAGAAACTGTCGAAAGGGAATTGGAGTAAGAGAACCTGCTGGAGGGAGGGAGGGAAGTCAGTGCTTTGGCAGAGCATTGAGAAGGAAAGTGGGTATATGATTATGGAACATTATTGTATTTGATTTGTTTGTGTGAAATGAAAAATCAATAAAAAGCATTTGAAAAAACAAAAACAAAAGGTGGTTGTTCCTCACCTGGGAAACGAACAACATGGCATAGAGGTGAATTCTTACCACACCTTGGGTTCCGTGACAAAAGAAAAATGGAATGTGTTAGGGAAAAACAGAATGTATTTCCGTCTTCTTCTTCCCAGTATAAGCTGTGCCATCAATTTAAGCCACTTATATATCCAATAAAGGGATGCGGGTGGTGCTGTGGGTTAAACCACAGAGCTTAGGGCTTGCCGATCAGAAGGTTGGCGGTTCGAATCCCCGCGGTGGGGTGAGCTCCCGTTGCTCGGTCCCTGCTCCTGCCAACCTAGCAGTTCGAAAGCACGTCAAAGTGCAAGTAGATAAATAGGTACCGCTCTGGTGGGAAGGTAAACGGTGTTTCCGTGCGCTGCTCTGGTTCGCCCGAAGCGGCTTAGTCCTGCTGGCCACATGACCCGGAAGCTGTATGCCAGCTCCCTCAGCCAATAAAGCGGGATGAGCGCCACAACCCCAGAGTCGGTCACGACTGGACCTAATAGTCAGGGGTCCCTTTACCTTTTTATATATCCAATAAAGCGGAATGTGAGAAGATTCAGGATAGAAGGAAGGACTTATTCAGGCAGAGCAAACTGTGGAACTCCCTTTCACAAGAGGCAGGGAGGGCCACTGAGACGTCTTTAAAAGAAACTGACAAAATTCACAGAGAAGCAGGTTATCAATGGCTATTAAGCCAGATGTCTACACTCTGAATCTACCGTTGGAGAGAGAAAATGCTTTCAAATGCCAGTGGCCAGAAGGGGAGATCCCCCTTCCAGGCTAGGATTCCTCAAGGCAACCTGCTTACTGAGTATTCACCCTCATATTATTATTATTATTATTATTATTATTATTATTATTATTATACTGCCTGTCAACGGACAGCCATCAGCTCAGAGGCGAGAGTTGGAAGGGCAGTTGTGTTATAGGGAACCTCCGAAAGTCTTGCGAAGCAGTTCCTCCTCTGGCCAGGAGGAAAGCCCCACCTCCAGTGGGGAGGAGGTGTGGGTCCAGAGGATGCTAGGGAGAGCCTCAACACCGACCCTGAGCAAGCCAGAGGGGAGGGAGGTACCCCTTTGCCAGCGCCCACCCTGCGCAGTAGGTTTCGGCGCAGGGAGGGGAGGAGGAGGTTGGGGGTCAAGTGACCGTTATGCTGGGGGAGGTACAAGGACCGCCCACTCCCAGATTCTGCTAACGACTGAGCCAGACATGAACTTGCGACGCTCTTCACTGTACAGTGGTGCCCCGCAAGACGAATGCCTCGCAAGACGAAAAACCCGCTAGACAAAAGGGTTTTTTGTTTTTTGAGGTGCTTCGCAAGACGAATTTCCCTATGGGCTTGCTTCGCAAGACGAAATGTCTTGCAAGTTCTTGCGGGTTTGTTTCCTTTTTCTTAAAGCCGCTAAGCCGTTAATAGCCCCTAAGCGGTTAATAGCCGCTAAGCCGCTAATAGCCGCTAATAGCCGCTAAGCCGCTAATAGCCGTGCTTCGCAAGACGAAAAAACCACAAGACGAAGAGACTCACGGAACGGATTAATTTCGTCTTGCGAGGCACCACTGTAAATAGTTTTGCACTAAGAATAAAGCCTGGAAAAGACAGGTCGGAGTCTTGCCTGTTTGCTCTTGAGCAACCACACCACCACCTGACACCTGCCTTGCTCAATCTGAACAGCCGTGGCTCTCCAGGATTCAAGGAGTGCTTTCCCAACCCTGCGTGGAGACGCTTGAACCATTCCTACGGCCTTCTGCATGGAAAGCAGGAAACCACAGGTGGGGTTGGGGGGAGAGAGCAGCAGGAGCAGACCGCTCTTTCAGAGCAGGGCTGGTGGAGACCTTGCCACTTTCAACCGAGCTGAGGCTCCCTAGACAGAATCAGGCCCAGCCTGGAAGGTGGAGGGGAAGAGGAGCCTGCCTATTTCCAGGGGTGCTGAGCAACAGGCCTTGGGCTCCAAGCAGGCTCTTAGGGATTCAGCCTCTGTTCAGACGCCATGCTCCCATTGCCGGACAAAGCCCCGCAGGAACTGCCAGCAGGTCTCTTGTCAGGGCAAGGAGCCTGCCCTGCTGCCGCTGACTGCCTTCCAGGGAAGGCAACCACACCATCACCTGACACCGCCCTATCCCTGGAGGTCACAGGGTATGTTTATGTGTACATTTCTCATCACTTTCCTAACCACAAAAGGCTTATTAAAAGTTGATTGGTCATCTTGGGACCAACATAAAATCCGGGCCTGGATTCTTACAAGAGACGAGGCCATGGACCGGGCACAGTCCACCACAGCTCGCCTCTCCATGTGGCTCCCTAAAGTGAAAGTGGTAAGATCACTTGCCAACTACTTGATAGACCTGACAGAGCCCAAATTGAGAAGAGCGTTTACCATGGCCCGCTTCCATTCTATACCCACGGCCTTCCTGCAGGGGATTTACTCTAAGACCCCTATTACTCAGCGTCTATGTCCATGCACAATGAATGAAGTAGAGGACTTCATACATTTCTTTTTCTACTGCCCTATTTATGAGCTAATAAGAACTAAGCTCCTCCTCTTGATCCCGTCCACCATCACATCTAAGGAAGACTGTTTGAAATCGCTTCTTGTGGACGCAAATCCCCAAATTTCACGTGGGGTGGCAATCTTCATAGTGCAGGCTTTGAAACTCAGGGCTACTCTGACTGGGTAGTGTGTCCTAGACCTGGACCTGTTTTATTCTTTTTACTACCTTTTAACCTAATGTGCCGAGCCTACTTTGGGCCATTATATGCTTTATATACATCCACATTTTAGATTCCCGGTGCTGGCAATTAAATCTTTACATTATTGTCTTAGGGTAATTTAAATGTCATAACGCCAGTAATATCGCTTTGAATTTTGATTGGTTGCTTGTTCTCTAGCATTTTTTGTCTTATCCTTGCTATGGCTGTATGCTAATGCAATAATGGTTTGATTGATTGAACTTTGCAGACCTCAATAAATGCCCAGTCCGCTCTTGAATCCCTTCTGCAGAAACCCCACTGACTGAGCCTTGGTTCCACTTTGTCTGCCCCAGGAATGCAGGGAAGTTAAATGATGTTGCACCAAGCAAGGGTTCTCCCACGCTCCACACCATTTCCCCACCACTTCCCTTCCTGCAAAAAGACAAGCTTTTCTTGGGAGGGCAGAAGCACCAAATCCACTCCAGTTTTTCAACCAGGATTTGCCGGCACAGGACCGAATCCCACCCTAAAATGGCAGCAGTCTGGAAAGCCCCCCAGTGACAGTCCGGAGGCGGCTCTGGTTCATCATGGGGGCTTTAATAGACCCTCAGCTATCCCACCCCCTCCGTTCACAGAGGGAATTGTGTCAGGTCTACATCAGGGCTCAAAGTCCAGGCGGAAGGTGACTTTGGGGGCCTTGACACCTGCCCCACTGCTCATTCTGCTCACCCAAGAGACACCCCACTGCCGCCCCTTCTCTGCCACCCACCCTCTTGTCCATCTAGAGGGCAGAGAAGCCAGACTGGGAAGCTGCAAAGGCTCTTCTCTCTGAGGAGGCATGGCAGAGATGGCACCGTGAGCCAAGGGGGTACCAGGTCCCTGGGAGCTGAGACAGGGTTGTGCCCATTCCCCCTCCCAGTACACTGAGGCCTTGTCTATGGGAACGAGCTATTAAGAGGGGCTCTGAAGTGCGGCAGAGGCTGCTCTCTGGAGAGCAGAGTTGATCCTAGTTTCAGACCGTGCCTTCTGGGTTGGGAGTCCCACTGGCAGTGGCATGAAGGCAGGGAGGAGATTTGGGCAAGAGCCCCCGCCCTAATGCCCCTGCTTCTCTGCTGTCTTCTGGCTGCTGCCCAGCAGCTGGAGCTGAGAATATTCCTGGGTGAATTTGGCGTGGAACTGGCTGATCTTCTGCAAGACAACCTTCAGCTTCTCCAGAGGCGGCAGGATGGTCATTCTGGGGCAGAGCAAGGGCGAGAAAGGAGAGGTTCAGAGAAGAAGAAGAGTTAGAAGAGGAGTTTGGATTTGATATCCCGCCTTTCACTCCCTTTAAGGAGTCCCAAAGCGGCTCACATTCTCCTTTCCCTTCCTCCCCCACAACAGACACCTTGTGAGGTGAGTGGGGCTGAGAGACTTCAGAGAGTGTGACTGGCCCAAGTTCACCCAGCAGCTGCTGGCAGGCCCAGACGAGGGGGGGGCATATGGGCCACTTGGCCCGGGCCTCCGATTCCAAAGGGGGCCTCGGTCAGCATATTTATCTATATTTTCCATTTTGTCTTTATATGCAGATACGGTTCACATCTTAAAATAAAATGGTTCGTCAGCATAACTTTTGTGTATGAAATATACTCGGAGTCGAGAGTGGATTTCATGCTATTTATTCAGCTTATAGTGGTGAGGAGGAATGGAAGTTCCCCCAGAATGTCTGCTTTATATATGTTATTTACACAATGGGCCCCACGTGATTGGCTATTTGCGGGATTCACCTGTAGGCCAATCAGGTTGCGGATTCAGTTCCACCTGGATCTGGATTGGGTGGCTCCTGTGGGCCAATCAGACTGCTGCATTCTGAATCCTATTCTTCTAGGACCAATCAGACTGCTGCATTCTGGAGCCTATTGTTCTAGGACCAATCAGACTGCTGCATTCTGGACCCTATTGTTCTAGGACCAATCAGACTGCTGCATTCTGGAACCTATTGTTCTAGGACCAATCAGACTGCTGCACTCTGGATCCTATTGTTCTAGGACCAATCAGACTGCTGCATTCTGGACCCTATTGTTCTAGGACCAATCAGACTGCTGCATTCTGAATCCTATTGTTCTAGGACCAATCAGACTGCTGCATTTTGGATCCTTTTCAACTCAGTACATAACAATATACTTACTTCTTTATAGGACTTCAGTTATCCCCAAGGTAAAAGGGGGGGCACATTATCTACCTGGCCTGGGCCTCTGCCTGGCTCTGCAAGGCCCTGGCTGCATGTGGAGGAGCAGGGAAGTTCTTAACCACTACACCACACTGGCTCATGAGAGTGCAGAGCTGGAAAAGACGCAAGGAGCACAGTGTCCGCCCATCCCCAGACAAAGGCAACCCTCTCTTTCTCATGTGCAAGCAAGACTGGGACCCTGTCAGCAGGACCTGAGCACTGGAGCCTTCCAGCAACTGGGACTCAGAAGCCTGGCTGTCTCTGACTATGGAGGCAGAACATTGCCATCAGGGCTCATAGCCACCAGTAGCCCTCTCCTCCTCCTCCATGAATGTGTCTAATCCTCTTTCAAAGGAGGGGACCAGGTGAGCAGCCTGGGTGTCATTCTGGACTCACAGCTGTCCATGGAGGCACAGGTCAATTCTGTGTCCAGGGCAGCTGTTTACCAGCTCCATCTGCTACGCAGGATGAGACCCTCCCTGCCCACAGACTGTCTGGCCAGAGTGGTGCATGCTCTGGTTATCTCCTGCTTGGACTACTGCAATACGCTCTACGTGGGGCTACCTTTGAAGATGACCCGGAAACTACAATTAATCCAAAATGCGGCAGCTAGACTGGTGACTGGGAGTGGCAGCTGAGACCACATAACACTGGTCTTGAAAGACCTGCATTGGCTCCCAGTACGTTTCCAGGCACAATTCAAAGTGTTGGTGCTGACCTTTAAAGCCCTAAATGTCCTCAGTCCAGTATACCTGAAGGAGCGTCTCCACCCCCATCATTCAGCCCGGACACTAAGGTCCAGTGCCGAGGGCCTTCTGGCAGTTCCCTCCCTGTGAGAAGCAAAGCTACAGGGAACCAGGCAGAGGGCTTTCTCAGTAGTGGTGCCCGCCCTGTGGAACGCCCTCCCATCAGATTTCAAAGAGAAAAACAACTACCAGACTTTTAGAAGACATCTGAAGCTGTCCCTCTGGGTGGCTTCCAACAGAATATTAAAATACAATAGTTTATTAAACATTAAAAGCTTCCCTAAAGAGGACTGTCTTCAGATGTCTTCTAAACGTCAGGCAGTTGTTTATTTCTTTGACATCTGAAGGAAGGGCGTTCCACAGGGCAGGTGCCACCACCGAGAAGGCCCTCTGCCTGGTTCCCTGTAACTTGGCTTCTCGCCGGGAGAGAACCGCCAGAAGGCCCTCGGAGCTGGACCTCAGTGTCAAGGCTGAACGATGGAGGTGAGAGCCTGAGAGCCCACCTGGAGTCCCAGGAGTGAATAGAGACCACAGGGAGCCAAGAGGGTCTTTACCTGAAGTGAAAGGTCCCTTCCTTCTGGCCAAAGCCACTCCCTGGCACGACACAGATGCCCGTCTCCTCCAGAAGTTTCAGGCAGAAGAACATGTCTGGCGCCTGGCCCAGGGCCTGGGAGAAGGGAAGGGGGAGACAAGAGCTAGTGGCATGGAGATGCTTTGGGGGGGGGGGCTGGGAGATGGGAGCCAGTCCATGTTCTGGAGAGGTGGGAATGGGATGCTAGCCGCTTGGAAGCTGGTGGAGCTCAGTGCTCTGGAGATGGGCAGCCAAGTTCTGGAAGGGGAGTCCCAGGCAGGACAACGAATGAAAGACACACAACTTCCCAAAAGGTACCTGGTCAACCCAAGCCCATGGTGAGGCTCATGGAACAACAAGAAGAAATGTCTCCAGGCCTGTCCTGTGGAAATCTCTGCACCTAGAGATTCAGCAGACATCTTCTATTCTGCCAGGCTTGGGCTGGCAATTGAGAAGCCACCCTGCCACAACTCTTAAATGATGCATGGTTTAACTTCTTTCTGGTTTTATTGCATGGATTTATGTTTTTATTGCTGCCAACCGCTTTGATATACCTTTTAAAGTGATGCGGCGATATATAAATATTTGCATGAATAGATAAATGCGACGAAAGCAATGAAACGTTTTGTAGCAAAGAGATCATTCCGGCTGGAGAGGCCGGGGCTCAAACTTGCAGCTCTCTTCTGCACGCCTAGCATCTGTCCTGCCCCTGAGTCCTGGCCCCTCCCTGGAAAGAGGATCCTGAAGCCCCAGGTGGAGGTGTGGCCTTACCTGTGCCTCTTGCACAGCCTGGGGTGGGAGATGAATTCGGGGGAAGGCATACATGGCCCCCTGCACGGGGTTGCAGCGGATCCCAGGCGCTCGATTGAAGGTCTCTTCCGTGAGCTGCGCCTTCTGGGCCAGACAGCTCAGCACGGCCTGCTTTTCCTGCATCGTGAGGAGGAAGAGAGACCCTCCAGGTCAGAGGGTGGAGGAAAGGAACCAGGAAGGGGCCATGAATGGCCACGATTCATCTCTCACCCCTACAGGCCCAAATAGGGACACAGGTGGCACTGTGGTCTAAACCAGTGACGGAGGAACTCTCTTTGGTACCCGGGGCGGGACACACCGCCCAGTGGCGCACACGCGACGTCTATACGGAGTGCGCATGCGCGGCAGCCTGTACAATCGCCGTGTGAGAGGCAGGCTATACAGACTCCCGTATGGACGCCGCGCGAGCAGCGCCGATACTGACTGCACACGCCCTCGGATGCTCCACAGCTGGGGGGAGGCAGGGGCCATCTTGTCACACACACACCTCCAGAGTGGCACCTGGGGCGACCTGCCCCCTCCACCCCCCACTACGTACGCCCCTAGTCTAAACCACTTTCTTGGGCTCCATGATCACTGCAGATGGTGACAGCAGCCACGAAATTAAAAGACGCCTGCTTCTTGGGAGAAAAGCAATGACAAACGTAAACAGCATCTTAAAAAGCAGAGACATCACCTTGCCAACAAAGGTCCGTATAGTTAAAGCTCTGGTTTTCCCAGTAGTGATGTATGGAAGTGAGAGCTGGACCATAAAGAAGGCTGATCGCCGAAAAATGGATGCTTTTGAATTCTGGTGCTGGAGGAGACTCTTGAGAGTCCCATGGACTGCAAGAAGATCCAACCTCTCCATTCTGAAGGAAATCAGCCCTGAGTGCTCACTGGAAGGACAGATCCTGAAGCTGAGGCTCCAAGACTTTGGCCACCTAGTGAAAAGAGAAGACTCCCTGGAAAAGACCCTGATGTTGGGAAAGATGGAGGGCACAAGGAGAAGGGGACGACAGAGGACGAGATGGTGGGACAGTGTTCTCGAAGATGCAAGCATGAGTTTGACCAAACTGCGGGAGGCAGTGGAAGACAGGAGTGCCTTGCGTGTTCTGGTCCAGGGGGTCACGAAGAGGCGGACACGACTAAATGACTAAACAACAACAACAAAGTCTAAACTACTGAGCCTCTTGGGCTTCCTGATCGGAAGGTTGGTGGTTTGAATCCCCACAACAGAATGAGCTCCCATTACTCTGTCCCAGCTCCTGCCAACCTAGCAGTTCCAAAGCACACCAGTGCAAGTAGATAAATAGGTACAGATGCAGCGGGAAGGTAAACGGCGTTTCCGTGCGCTCTGGCTTCCATCACGGTGTTCCGTTGTGCCAGAAGCGGTTTAGTCCTGCTGGCCACATGACATGAAAAGATATCTGTGGACAAACGCCGGCTCCCTCGGCCTGAAAGCGAGATGAGCGCCACAACCCCATAGTCGACTTTGACTGGACTTAACCGTCCGGGGGTCCTTTGCCTTTTACCTGCTGGCCCAAATACATCTCCATGCAGGTGACTTGGCAAAATGGGAGAGTGCCTTAGATTGATGTGACCTCACCTCTCTACTTGCCAACCGGTGATGGGGGGGGGGGAGTGCTTGTTCACCACTAGCACAACTCAGCTGGCATTCAGCTAATCCACCAGCTTTTCAAAGTCCCGATAGTCGTTTACACCTCCAGTGGCCCCTGCTGCCCACTTGCCTCTTAGTGCACCCCAACCCAGGAATCACCAGCAGGGGGCACTACCGCCCTCTACTTAGGGAACCACGGTTCTAAAGGCATGACAATATTGGCAGTTTCTATTGCCGTAGAATAGATGCTTTTGAATTCTGGTGCTGGAGAAGACTCTTGAGAGTCCCATGGACTGCAAGAAGATCCAACCTCTCCATTCTTAAGGAAATCAGCCCTGAGTGCTCACGGGAAGGACAGATCCTGAAGCCGAGGCTCCAAGACTTGGGCCACCTCATGAGCAGAGAATACTCCCTGGAAAAGACCTTGATGTTGGGAAAGATGGAGGGCGCAAGGAGAAGGGGACGACAGAGGACGAGATGGTGGGACAGTGTTCTCGAAGCTACCAGCATGAGTTTGACCAAATTGCGGGAGGCAGTGGAAGACAGGAGGGCGTGGCGTGCTCTGGTCCAGGGGGTCATGAAGAGGCGGACACGACTAAACGACTAAACAACAATTTGTTATTGGCGGTGATCCCAAAATTCCCCAGTTCCTCTCAATGCACTGCCAGCCCCCGTTTTACTCACCTGGCTGAACTGTTGGTAGGAAGGGTCTCCAGGCTGAGGCTGATTCACAACGACATCCAAGAGGATCTGCCCAGTCACTGGTGGGCAGAGGCGCACAGAGACGAGCTTGCTCAGCTGCTGCTGCACTAAGGGGTCCATGTTAATCACCTCCATGTAACCACCTCGGAAGCCGCACCTGACAAGATAAGGAAGTGGGCAAAACTGTGCAGTAAGATTGGCCAGTAAATATTAAAATATCCACCCGGCTCTTCCTGGCTCCATATTAGGCAGGAGATTTTAAGCCAGGGAAGAAGCCAGACTCTCCCCTCTTTCCATGTTACGGAAGAGGCTATCCCCCAGGCAGTGCGGCGGAAGAGGCTACTCACTCGCCCATGAAGCCCTTGGAGATGGAGTGGAAGGAGGCCAGCTCCACGCTGCCAGAGTACTTGGGTCCCATCTCAAAGAGCACCTTCTTGAAGGAGTGGAACTGGGATCCCTCGGCGTAAACGTTGTCCTGGTAGACCTTGGGGGTTGGAAGGGGCACAGGGTTGGCGCGCAAGCATTAATAATAATAATAATAATAATAATAATAATAATAATAATAATAATTTATTTATACCCTGCCCATCTGGCTGGGTTTCCCCAGCCACTCTGGGCGGCTTCCAACAGAACACTAAAAAACAATAACCTATTAAGCATTAAAAGCTTCCCTAAACAGGGCTGTCTTCAGATGTCTTCTAAATGTCTGGTAGTTTTTCTCTTTGACATCTGGTGGGAGGGCATTCCACAGGGTGGGTGCCACCACCGAGAAGGCCCTTTGTCTGGTTCCCTGTAACCTGGCTTCTCGCAATGAGGGAACCGCCAGAAGGCCCTCGGAGCTGGATCTCAGTGTCCAGGCAGAACGATGGGGGTGGAGACGCTCCTTCAGGTATACTGGGTCAAGGCGGTTTGGGGCTTTAAAGGTCAGCACCAACACTTTGAATTGTGCTTGGAAACGTACTGGGAGCAATGTAGGTCTTTCAAGATCGGTGTTATACGGTCTTGGCAGCCGCCCCCAGTCACCAGTCTAACTGCCGCATTCTGGATTAATTGCAGTTTCCGGGTCACCTTCAAGGGTAGCCCCATGTAGAGCACATTGCAGTAGTCCAAGTGGGAGATAACCAGAGCATCACTCTGGTGAGACAGTCCGCGGGCAGGTAGGGTCTCATCCTGCGTACCAGATGGAGCTGGTCGACAGCTGCCCTGGACACAGAATTGACCTGCACCTCCATGGAGAGCTGTGAGTCCGGAATGACTCCCAGGCTGTGCACCTGGTCCTTCAGGGGCACAGTTACCCCATTCAGGACCAGGGAATCCTCCACACCAGCCCGCCCCCCCTGTTTTGCTCATTGTTTGAATGTTGTTAATGTCATTTGCTGCCATTTATGGGGCTGGTGCCTCCCTCTTGTTTTCCCGTAAGTTGTATGTTATATGAAATAGCAATGTGTTATATGATTCCTCCCAGTTCTGTTCCCCCATGTTATCATGTTTACAAATATATTTTTCTTGGAGACCTTTGGGGGACAAGCAACTAGTAAGTGAGTGAGTAAGTAAATGAGGCCGAGGGGCCAAGAGGAAAAGGGGAGGGGGTCTCTAAGGCACTGGCACAGTTTCCAGGACATCTTGGAGCAAAGAGTCTTGAGGAACCAGAGTACAGATGTTCTGCCTTGGCCTCTCTCATTCCAGCCCATTTCCCAGAAGAGAGACCACCTGACCTTGGCCCAATGAGTCAATGGAGCAAGAGGGATGCACAAGAACATAGAATCATAGAGTTGGAATAGACCACAAGGGCCATCGAGTCCAACCCCCTGCCAAGCAGGAAACACCATCAGAGCACTCCTGACATATGGTTGTCAAGCCTCTGCTTAAAGACCTCCAAAGAAGGAGACTCCACCACACTCCTTGGCAGCAAATTCCACTGTCCAACAGCTCTTACTGTCAGGAAGTTCTTCCTAATGTTTAGGTGGAATCTTCTTTCTTGTAGTTTGGATCCATTGCTCCGTGTCCGCTTCTCTGGAGCAGCAGAAAACAGCCTTTCTCCCTCCTCTATGTGACATCCTTTGATATATTTGAACATGGCTATCATATCACCCCTTAACCTCCTCTTCTCCAGGCTAAACATGCCCAGCTCCCTTAGCCGTTCCTCATAAGGCATCGTTTCCAGGCCTTTGACCATTTTGGTTGCCCTCCTCTGGACACGTTCCAGTTTGTCAGTGTCCTTCTTGAGAGAAGGGCCTGGATGCTGGATCAGGCCCACCAGGTCTACCATCCTGTCCTCCCAGTGCCTCTGTTGGGAAAACCGCAAGTGGGACCAGCAACTGGTGTCCAGAAGCACCGCTGCCTTCGATTGTGCAGGGTCCCAAAGTCTCACCTCATCAGCCAGGAGGAAGAGCTGTTCCTCCCAGGCGAAGCGGATGACGTCTTCGATGCGCTGGCGGCTCTGGACCTGCCCTGAGGCGGGAGAAGTGGAGACAAAGAGAGGTTTGCAGGAGATGCGCTTCTGCCCTCCACTGGGCGCCATACTGTGATAGGAATTTTGAGGTCTCAGATATATGTTAAATGTTCATAAGTGTACCAACCAACACGTACATAGATCAGCACAGGAAGACCAACCTGGAACCATTTTTGATTCCCAAATGTTTTCTCTGCAAGGTCAAAGAAAAAAGGAAAGCCTCCCCATTGTCTTTTCCTTCACAAATCGTGTCTTAAGGGCACATTTAAGAGATGAATAGTGTGTGAGCCTGTGACCTGGCTCAGGAACTAAGTATTTATCATTACAAAAGACTGTCCAGGCTCCCCAGGCAATCCAAGTGACCATTAAACAGCTACCCTGTCAGACAAGATAAACAATGCACTCAGATTTCTGCTGTAGACCACCTTTTCTGTGATGCATGTATGATGTATGGAGGTGTGGTCTTGAGCTCCAGGGCAGGGAATTTAAAATATCTATATAAGGCCTTGTGCGCCATTGTTCGGGGTTCCTCCTCCCTCCTGCGTGTGGTGAGTGAGGACCCTGTTGCAACAGATCAATAAAGATCAGGCTTACTAGCAATATTCTCTGGTTGGCCTCTGTTATTTTCTCCTACCGACAGGGAACCTGCGTAGGGACTCTATATGGGCTCTTGGATACCCCATACGGGGAAAAGGGCAGATTTTTGTTTACAACAATAGCGCCCAAGGCTGCCCCTGCAGCTGGGGTACCCTGAGCTTGGGGGACCTACCAGTGGGGTTCCCCGGGTTGATGATGCAGAGGGCACGGGGCTGGCAGTGCTGGCGAGCCTCTTTCAGGGCCCTCCGCAGCTCCCCAATGTCCAGGGCCCAGCATTTGTCCTCGTCCAGGTAGTAGTTGATCTGCACGGCGTTGAGTTCGGCCAAAGCAGCGGAGTAAAGCGGGTATTGGGGGATGGGGATCATCACCCCCGTACGGGAGCGCCCCTCCCCTGAGACCAGCAGCTTCAGGATCGTCTAAGGGGCAGACCAAGAGGGAGCCTCAGCGGCGGTGGTGGTGGTGGTGGGGTTAATGGAGCAGCCCCAATCCTGCAACCAAACCTCGCCACCCCACTTCATGCCCTCGCTCACTCTCTAGCCCCAAGCAAGAGCTGCGCCCCCCCATACCACAATGGCATCGCTGGCGCCTGTAGACAGGAAGATGTTTTCCGCCCTGGAGGGGATTCCGCCGTCCCGACGCTCAATGAAGTGAGCCACATCCTGGCGTATGAGCTCAATGCCAGGGCTGGCACTGTAGGCACCTGAAGGTGGGAGAGAGAGGAGGAGAGAAGGAACTTGTTATGTCCTGAGTTGAATAGGATCCAAAAGGCAGCAGTCTGATTGGTCCTAGAACAATAGGGTCCAGAATGCAGCAATCTGATTGGTCCTAGAACAATAGGATCCAAATTGCAGCAGTCTGATTGGTCCTAGAACAATAGGGTCCAGAATGCAGCAGTCTGATTGGTCCTAGAACAATAGGGTCCAGAATGCAGCAGTCTGGTTGGTCCTAGAACAATAGGATCCAAATTGCAGCAGTCTGATTGGTCCTAGAACAATAGGATCCAAATTGCAGCAGTCTGGTTGGTCCTAGAACAATAGGATCCAAATTGCAGCAGTCTGGTTGGTCCTAGAACAATAGGATCCAAATTGCAGCAGTCTGATTGGTCCTAGAACAATAGGATCCAAATTGCAGCAGTCTGATTGGTCCTAGAACAATAGGATCCAAATTGCAGCAGTCTGATTGGTCCTAGAACAATAGGATCCAAATTGCAGCAGTCTGATTGGTCCTAGAACAATAGGATCCAAATTGCAGCAGTCTGATTGGTCCTAGAACAATAGGATCCAAATTGCAGCAGTCTGATTGGTCCTAGAACAATAGGATCCAAATTGCAGCAGTCTGATTGGTCCTAGAACAATAGGATCCAAATTGCAGCAGTCTGATTGGTCCTAGAACAATAGGATTCAAATTGCAGCAGTCTGATTGGTCCTAGAATAATAGGGTCCAGAATGCAGCAGTCTGATTGGTCCTAGAACAATAGGGTCCAGAGTGCAGCAGTCTGATTGGTCCACAGGAGCCACCCAATCCAGCTCCAGGTGGAAGTGAATCCACAACCTGATTGGCCTACAAGTGAATCTCGGAATTAGCCAATCACGTGGGGCCCATTGTGTAAATAATGTATATAAAGCAGATACTTTGGGGAAACTTTCATTCCTCCCTCACCACTATGAGCTGAATAAAGAGCATGAAATCCACACTCGACTCCGAGTATATTTCAGAACTCCTGGACCAGCGGATCTGGAATTTGTGACAAGGTGGAATATGCATGTGTGTGTGTGTGTGTGTGTGTGTCTTAAAATATTCAAAAGTCTAAAGAGGCGTTATTGGTTTTTGTTATTGGTTTGGTTTGTTGTTGTTCCTATTATGTATTTTGTGTTTTCGTTTTGCATTTGTATGCCGCGAACGGCCCTGAAATCTTTGAAGGGTGCTATGCAGATTTAATAAGAAATAACATTAGATCAAATCTGATCAGAGCCCAAGCAGGTATTGTGTGAAGAGGTTGGATGACGATACTGAAAAATATTTGCACTGTGCAATGACGACACCACAAGCCCTCACTGTTTGTGCAAATCTGTAAAAATGGCATGAATTGTTCCCATTTCACAGATGGGCAGCAAATGACTTGCATATGGTCCTTTCTCTGGAGGCCGGGCTCTCCATCCCTCTGGGAACTGGCCACGAAGGATGCACCCTGCAGTAAGTGCCAACCCCTGCAGTGTGGCGTTTTGCCACCCCCTCCGGGAAGACCCCTGGGGCGGACCGAACCCCCCGCACTCCCCCTTCCTACGCCCCTGAGTCCAAACACTTGGAGGGCCAGAGAGGCCCCGAGCGGTTCTTCTGTGGGATGGAGGTGTTTCAGCAAGGGGGAGGAAGGGGCAGTTGGACCTTGGCACCCGCACCCAGGAAAGGATGCCAGAGGAAGGGCAAAGGGGGCTCACCGATGCTGTGCCCCCCACACGCCGCCAGCAGCCTCCGGGCCTTCTCCTTTGCATCCTCGGGAAAGTTGGGGTCCTTCAAGAGGTCCGGGAACATGCAGAGGGCGCTGACCTGCCAGGCGAGAGCAAAGCTGAGAACCAGCCTCCGTGGTTCCCCAAACCCCGTCCCATTTCAGTCTAGTGAGCTGCACCCTCTCAGTCAGACTTGTGCCAAGCAGGTGCCCACTGGGTCTTTGGGCTACAACTCCCACCATCCCCCATTAATCCAATTTGATCAATGGAAACTCAAGGGACTCAAATCTCCCCACAACCCCAGCCACTTTCCCCCTAAGCTTTTAACAAAGGCGAAATTTTTCCATCTCCGCCAAGCTAAGCAGTTGGCTCCTTACCTCTCTCGCCCTGACCTAGCCACTGTGATCCACGCGACGGTCACCTCCAGACTGGATTATTGTAACTCGCTCTACGTGGGGCTGCCCTTGAGACTGACCCAGAAACTCCAGCGGGTGCAGAATGCCGCAGCGAGACTCCTTACGGGGTCTTCGCTGCGAGATCACATTCATCCAGTGCTATACCAGCTGCACTGGCTCCCGGTGGAGTACAGGATCAGGTTCAAGGTGCTGGTTTTGACCTTTAAAGCCCTATATGGCCTAGGACCCTCGTACCTATGGGACTGCCTCTCCTGGTATGATCACAGAGGACCTTACGGTCTTCAAACAAAAACATCTTGGAGGTCCCAGGCCACAGAGAAGTTAGGCTGGCCTCAACTAGAGCCAGGGCTTTTTTGGCCGTGGCCCCGATCTGGTGGAACGCTCTGTCACAAGAGACTAGGGCCCTGCGGGACTTGACATCTTTCCGCAGGGCCTGAAAGACAGAGTTCTTCCACCTGGCCTTTGGTCAAGGCACAGCCTGACCCCTCCTTCTGTAATCCTCATAGCACTCTAGCCCCATGGTTGCCATTAATCTGATTTGAACTGATTTTATAATGAAATGATTTTAAAATGTTTTATCCTTTTTCTGTTGTTAGCCGCTCTGAGCCCGGCTTTGGCTGGGGAGGGCGGGATATAAATAAATTATTATTATTATTATTATTATTATTATTATTATTATTATTACTACTACTACTACTACTACTACTACTACTACTACTATGCAGAAATCCCACAGGTCTGGCCTCCTAGTCCTCCCCTCTCCTTCCCACCCAGGGCTGTCTCTGGTGTTCCACCCCCTGCGTCCCTGACCTCAGCCCACCTGTGGCTGCCTCCGTCGCCGCCCTCCCCTCGGACCGTACCTGGCGGAGGAAGGTGATGGGTTTCTGCCCCATCGCCTGGGCATCGCCGATGTTGGCTCTGATCACCTCCGTGAAGGGCTTCTTCACCCCCTGGAAAGAGGAGAAGATGTGTTGGTGTGGCTTTTGGCACAGGGGGCAGCCCTCGGCCAGCGCCACCAATACTGTCCCACCCCAGAGTCAGCCACGCATTAGCACCAAAGAGATCTTATCACACACACACACAAATCTATGGTGTGGCAGCTTTTGTAATATTGTGTGCAGTTCTTGTCACCTCCGCTCAAAAAGGATATTATAGCTACATAAAGGTAAAGGGACCCCTGACTGTTTGGTCCAGTCGTGACCAACTCTGGGGTTGCGGCGCTCATCTCACTTTACTGGCCGAGGGAGCCGGCGTACAGCTTCCGGGTCATGTGGCCAGCATGACTAAGCCGCTTCTGGCGAACCAGAGCAGTGCACGGAAACGCCATTTACCTTCCCGCCGGAGTGGTACCTATTTATCTACTTGCACTCTGACGTGCTTTCGAACTGCTAGGTGGGCAGGAGCAGGGACCGAGCAACAGGAGCTCACCACGTCACGGGGATTCGAACCGCCGACCTTCTGATCGGCAAGCCCTAGGCTCTGTGGTTTAACCCACAGTGCCACCCGTGTCCTCTTCCTTAGTTACTACAGTGAAATACTTTTGAGGCGGCAAAAGCTTCCTTCGCTGCCTTTTCTCCGGAAAACAAGTCCCACCGGAGAACAGCAGTTGGCAGCCTCATTGCGGAGCATCTCTCTCCGAAACCAGGAGAGCGTCCTCTGCTTGGCTGGACGCCTGGAGGGCGAGGGGCCTCCTTGGGACTGAGGACTGGCAGCCCCCCTTCCTCACCCGAAAGGCTCCTTTTGTGCTTCCCCCGCCAGGGGGTGTCGAGCCAAGAGGAAGAGCCAGGATCCCCATTCAGAGTCACGCACCGTGCAAGTTGCCATGGCAGTGGGACAATACGCTGGGTGACCGCTCTCCTGCCCCGGCCAGCAGAGTCCTGGCACATGGAGGAGGACGTGAGAGCCTTCAGGGGAAGGGGGACGCCAGCCAGGGGGGAGCGGACAGGGGAGGGGGCTGTTGTGATGCCAGGAACAGAGAAGGATGCCCCCAGGGAAGAGACCCTTCCAGCAACTCAGAATATAAGAAGAGCCTGTTGGGTCAAGCCAAAGGGGGCCCAGGTGGCTCCTGGTGGAGTATAGGGTCAGGTTCAAGGTGCTGGTCTTGACCTTTAAAGACCTTTGTGGCTTAGGGCCCTCATATTTATGGGACCGCCTCTCCTGGTCTGCCCCACAGAGGACCATGAATAATCATAGTTTAGAGGTCCCGGGCCCTAAGGAAGCCAGACTATCCTCCACCAGGGCCAGGGCCTTCTCAGTGGTGGCTCCAACCTGGTGGAACGCTCTGTCCCAGGAGACCAGGGCCCTGCAGGATTTAACCTCCTTCCGCAGGGCCTGTAAGACAGAGCTATTCCGCCTGGCCTTTAATTTGAATTCAGACTGATCTTTTCTTTCCCATCTCTTAACTCCCCCTCCCCTTTTATGACAATCACCCGCTCTGGGATCCCATAGCTAATTCTCCCCTGGCCTTCTCACTGGCCCAAGTAGGACCAATTCAGCCAGCTAGCCCTGGGGATTATCTAACGTTTATTAGATGGATTTCCCCTAAATTGATTTCAGAACTTTGAAATTTATTGTTATTCATGTTCTTATACTGTATTTTTATGCTGCTTTTACAATTAAGTGTTTTAGATTTGTTGAGTCCGGTTTTTGAACCGGGAAGGGCGAGGTATAAATAAAAAAATATTATTATTATTATTATTATTATTATTATTATTAGTCACAGTGGACCACCAGATAGGTAAAGGTAAAGGGACCCCTGACCATTAGGTCCAGTCATGGCCGACTCTGGGGTTGCGGCGCTCATCTCGCTTTACTGGCCGAGGGAGCCGGCGTACAGCTTCTGGGTCATGTGGCCAGCATGACTAAGCCGCTTCTGGCGAACCAGAGCAGTGTATGGAAACACCTTTTACCTTCCCGCCGGAGCGGTACCTATTTATCTACTTGCACTTTGACATGCTTTCGAACTGCTAGGTTGGCAGGAACATGGACTGAGCTACGGGAGCTCACCCCATTGCGGGGATTCGAACCGCCGACCTTCTGATCAGCAAGTCCTAGGCTCTGTGGTTTAACCCACAGTGCCATCCGTGTCCCTTGGACCACCAGATACCCCAAAGGGAATCCTGCAAGCCAGGATCCGAGCACAAGAGAAATATTCTCCCCTCCTGAATACTCCAGCACCTGGGATTCAGAAGGATCCCTGACTCCAACTGGGGGGGGGGGGGAATAAAGTTGATATGTTTCTGGATAATATGTTTTGTTTTAATTTTGAATAAAAAAGTTTTAAAAACAACAACAAACAACTAAGAAGCCCAGCATAACTTTTCAGGCGGACAGGACTTGGCTGCGCTCCAGACCTAGAACCATAGAATTCTAGAGCTGGAAGAGACCCAGAGGCCATTTAGTCCAACCCCGTGTGACGCAAGGAACCCTTCCTCCAACCACTAAGGCTGCCAGCCATCATCATCATCAACCCCTGAGAAACCAAGCACACCAGCTTCACCTGTTGGGCTCCAGTCCTTTCTGGGTCAGAGGACTCTGACAAGCACAGGCGGCCTTGGTGCCCCCTTGATACCTGCCGCCACTGGGCTACCTCCAAGAGGTTTTTGGGAGCTGCAGCTGCTGCCCACAGACCCTTTGGGAAGCCCACCCTCTTCCAAACTGGCAGCAGCAGCAGCAGCTGAGGGCTTGATCAGTCAAGCCCTCTGCAGCCTGAGCTCCTGAAGGAATGTGTCTACCTGCTGGGAGCCCTGCCCTCTTCTGAGCGCTGTGCAGAGGCTGAAAGTCCCGTCTGTCTGGGAGGGTTGGGCAGACTCTGGCACCTTGGAAACTCCTGGGGCACCCAGATCAGCTTGCAAATATCTTTTGGGATGCTGAAAAGCCTTAGTTTAGTGGTTTCTTAAGAGGGGACAGCGGCCGGGGCAATGTATTCTGGCTCTGTTCTCCAAGACACTTTGTCTAGCAGTTTATCACCTGTGTGAATCGTAGAATTGTAGGGTTGGAAGAGAACCAGGGGTCATCTAGTCTAACCCCCTGCAATGCAGGGTTCACAGCTAAAGAATTCCTGACAGATGGCCATCTAACCCCTGTTAAAAACCTCAGAGGAAGGAGGCGCCAGCACCAGTCAAACAGCTCTTACCGCCAGACACTTCCTTCCTTATGTATGTAATTTCAAAGTTCTGTCTGCCACTCTGCACATTTTGATAAAGGTGTCCAATACATGCATCAGTACAGATCGGTTCATCTGGAGCAAATGCCACACCTGCCAGACAGAAACCCTATTTTCTTTCCAGCTCTTTTGTTTCATATTGTTTCGGGTTGCTTTTACTGGATTTACAGCCGTGTGAACGCTCCGTTCGAACGATGGTCTAGAAACATCGCAAACCGATAAAGGACCAAAGCGACTAGCTCAATCCCCAACTCAAGGCGAGAGAAGAGTCTTGCCAGTGGTGGGATGCTTCTCTGGCCTGATGCCACAGTGACGGACACATTCCTCTCTTAGAAGCATAGAACTGCAATGATTTGAAGGGAACCCCAAGGGCCATCTAGTCCAACCCCCTGCATTGCAGCACTCTCAGCTGAAGAATCCCTGGCAGGCAGACGTCTGGGCAATCTTTAGACACCCCCATTGAAGGAGAACCCGCCATCTTACCTGCTGAAGCTCCTTCTCCAGCTCGAGGGCTCGGGTGACAATGGGTCCCCGCACGGCATACTCCACCTTCTTGACCGAGGGGTTCAGGGACTCGAGGGTCAGCACCTTCTCCCGCCGAGCCAGACCGTTCTCCGCCATCCCTGGCTGGCTCACCTGGCGCTGAAGGGCCCTGCGAAGCAAGAAGGGAGCAGGGCTGAGGGTCGGGCTCAGGAACGCCTCCGTCCAGAGCCTGGCACTGGGGAGAAGGCTGAGGCTCAGGACGGCCCTGGCCAGCCCATGCCTTGGCATCGCCCTTCAGGGGAACATTGGCCCAGACTGCTTCGGCGGCTGGGAGTAAAGTCCTGGCTGAGATCTGGGCAGGGGCGGGGCAGGAGCTGGGCAGGTGGCAAAGGTCTGCGCATTCCCAAGCAGGGAAAATCAAAAGGGTGCCCGGCTGGAGGTGGAAAGGAGGCTCCAGCTCTCCTCTGCAATCCAGGGCTGGGGGCTGGCTGGCTGCCCTGCAACTGGGGGGTCACTGACTGCCTTCCCTGCCCCAGGGGAGAAGGGCACCTACCCAGCTCAGCTACCAGGCAGGGGAAGAGGCAGGCTGGTTCCCACACAGGAGGTGTAAGCGCAGCTCCTTTTAATCGAGGGCAAGAGGGAGGAGACTCTGGTCTGCAAGGAAGAAAGAGCCACATTGTGGAGCAGGACTGAAAGGGACCTGCCATCTCGCCTTCGGGAACAAAGGCAGAAAGCAAACTCTCTCCCCGCAGCCTCCTGCCTCCCACAGAGACTTTCATTGGGCCTGCCTGGGCAGGGTGCCATTATGGGATGCAGAGGGGTTGGGAGGAGAAGCTCAAACAGAGGGGTAAGAATTCTCAGGGGCCCATTGGGGAGAAGAAGGGGGGCCCTGTCATTTCATGGGTCAGGGTTCTGTAAGAGGGACAGCGAAGGATTGACACTAAAATTGCTCCTGATGAATCAGGAAGGATTTCGACACCACGAGCTGCTTGCAGAATTGAGGGGTCTGTGGACCCGTTTGCCCAACGCGCATCAGCCGGCCTCGTTTGGCCCGTCCAGGATTTGAGCACGCCCAGAGCTCAATAGTCGGAAGCCCCCAGGTTGGCGTCTTGACCAGAGCGGGTGGGGAACTGCTGCCAGCCGCTCTGTTCATGACATTTATATCCCACCTCCTCTCCAAGTTGCCAAGGCAGAGTCCTCCCCTCCTTGGTTTAATTTCTGCGTACGCTTTGGGCAAGCAAATCATGATGGACACTCAGTAAATGGGTCGTATGGGGTGGCCCACAAAGTCTGGTGCTTTGCTGGTGTCGCGGCTTTGTTGCGCCACGGCAAAAGAACTTGAATCCGTTTTAAATGCACAAATGTAAAGGTGAACTCCTCCTGCAAAATACCGACAGACTGGAGGCAACCTGGTTATAAGCAGCTTCCCATTCCCCCAGTTTCTGCATAAACGTCAACTGCCCCCTTTCTCCCGGGGCAGCCGCGGAAACAATTCACCCATCACGTTTTCTGCCAGTGTCCCAGCAAATCCTGGTTTTTCCAAGCGGGAAGAGGCAGCTCAAGGGGAGCTCACCTGGCACCCGAGCAAAAGGCGCTCATTCTATGACTGGGCATTCTGGTAGGAGACAGCTGACCCGCGCCAGAGCGACTGACCAAAAAACAAGCACCTGATTTGGATCCTCCAGATGTTGGAGGATCTGGTTTCTGGTGGCATCCCTGTGCCCAGTGATGGAGCTACATTTCTGGTGCGCTGAAGCCTGAACGGCTTCACAAACGGCAATGAGATCTGGGTAAGCACTGTTATCTTCTTCAAGTAATAATAATACTAATAACAATTTATTATTTATACTCCGCCCATCTGGCTGGGATTCCTCAGCCACTCAGGGTGGCTTCCAACACAATATTAAAATACAGTAATGCACCAAATATTAAAAGCTTCCCTAAACAGGGCTGCCTTCAGATGTCTTCTAAATGTCAGGTAGTTGTTCTTCTCTTTGACATCTGATGGGAGGGCGTTCCACAGGGCGGGCGCCACCACTGAGAAGGCCCTCTGCCTGTTTCCCTGTAACTTGGCTTCTTGCAATGAGGGAACTGCCAGAAGGCCCTTGGCGCTGGACCTCAGTGTCCGGGCAGAACGATGGAGGTGGAGACACTCCTTCAGGTCTACTGGGCCGAGGCCGTTTAGGGCTTTAAAGGTCAGCACCAACACTTTGAATTGTGCACGGAAACATACTGGGAGCCAATGTAGGTCTTTCAAGACTGGTGTTATGTGGTCTCAGCAGCCGCTCCCAGTCACCAGTCTAGCTGCCGCATTCAGGATTTGTTGTAGTTTCCAGGTCACCTTCAAAGGTAGCCCCACGTAGAGCGCATTGCAGTAGTCCAAGCAGGAGACAACCAGAGCATGCACCACTCTGGTGAGACAGTCTGCGGGCAGATAGGGTCTCATCCTGTGTACCAGATGGAGCTGGTAGACAGCCGCCCTGGACACAGAATTGACTAGGGGGTTGCTCCATGACAGCACCTAACAGAACCAGGCAGAGGGCCTTCTCGGTGGTTGCACCAGCCCTGTAGAATGCTCTGCCATCAGATATCAAGGAAATAAACAACTATCTGACTTTTAGAAGGCAGCCTGGTTTAGGGAAAATTTTAATTTTCAGAATGTGCGACGAGGCTCCTTACGGGGTCCTTGCCACAGAATCACATTCATCCAGTGCTTTACCAATTGCACTGGCCCTGGTGGAGTACAGGGTCAGGTTTAAGGTGCTGGTTTTGACCTTTATAAAGCCCTATGCTGCCTGGGACCCACGTACCTACGGGACCGCCTCTCCTGGTATGTCCCACGGAGGACCTTATGGTCTTCAACAAAAACATCTTGGAGATCCCAGGCCACAGGGAGGTTAGATTGGTCTCAACTAGGGCCAGGGCATTTTTAGTACTGGCCCCGACTTGGTGGAACGCTCTGTCACAAGAGACCAGGGCCCTGTGGGACTTGACATCTTTCCGCAGGGCCTGCAAGATGGAGCTGTTCTGGACTCTGCCTGACTCTTATGTTTCCCTCCCCTTATGGTTTTGACTTTTAAAATGAGGCTGCATTTTAAATTGCATTTTAACCTGCATTTTAAATTGGTCCCCCCCCCCCTTATTATGTTTTTACTGTAATTTTACTGGTGTTAGCCACCCTGAGCCCAGCTCTGGTCGGGAAGGGCAGGGTATAAATAAAATTATTATTATTATTATTATTATTATTATTATTAATGTGTGAAGTTTTATTCTGTTTTTAATCTGTTGGCAGCTGCCCAGAGGGGCTGGGGAAACCCAGCCGGATGGGCGGAATATAAATAAATTATTATTATTATTATTATTATTATTATTATTATTATTATTATTATCATCATCATCATCATCATCATTATTATTACCTGGGAATTTCAGGGCCCCGTTGGAGATTGTCACCCTTCCCCTCACCTGCCATTGCTCCATGCTCAGGTGGCCCCCAGCGCCCCTCTCATTCCGCCTTGGGGCTGAGGACCCTCATCCTGCCCTCGCCAGAGCCTGAACTTGGGTCCCAGCAACTCCAGGGGGTTCTCTTGCCTTGTGAGGGACAGAGCAGAACCTTCCGGAACAGAATATCGGGAGAATTCTCAGGGTCAGTGCAAATGGCAAGAGGCGGCCCAGGAAGGCAAAGACCCCACACCTCCTCTAGGGCATCCGTTCCAATTCGACAGCGCCTGCGACATTTATTTATCCATTTATGAAAATTCTACTTTGTTTTCCTGGGACGCGGGTGGCGCTGTGGGTTAAACCACAGAGCCTAGGGCTTGCCGATCAGAAGGTCGGCGGTTCGAATCCCCGCGATGGTGTGAGCTCCTGTTGCTCAGTCCCTGCTCCTGCCAACCTAGCAGTTCGAAAGCACCTCAAAGTGCAAGTAGATAAATAGGTACCACTCCGGCGGGAAGGTAAACGGCGTTTCCATGCGCTGCTCTGGTTCACCAGAAGCGGCTTAGTCCTGCTGGCCACATGACCCGGAAGCTGTATGCCAGCTCCCTCGGCCAATAAAGTGAGATGAGCGTCGCAACCCCAGAGTCGGCCACGACTGGACCTAATGGTCAAGGATCCCTTTACCTTCACCTTTACTCTGCTTTCCTTAGACCACAGGAAGTGTCCTGATGGATCAGGACTATGGCCCATTGTCATGGGCTGGTTGGACGCAGAGAGGAATGGTGGGGGGCACTGGGTGGGGAGCCCCCAAGGGAAGAAAGCTCAGAGCCCAGGGACTGGGGTGTGTGGGTCAATTTGTGGTCAGAGGGAGAAGATGGGGAGGAAGAGGTGTCAGGTGTGGGATGTGATCCACTGGGAGCAGTCAAGTACAACATTCCTTGTCTTCCTAGACTGGACATGTGTGGGAATGTTTGGTCCAGCCAGTCAAAACTTCCTCTTCCTCCTGACTGGAGCATCTTTCCTCTTGCATGTGACCAGAGGTGGGCACGACCTTACCTGTCCAGGTAACAAAAGGACAAAGCAAGCTGCCACCCTCTATCATTTCCCCCCGCTTCCTCCATCATTTGTCCAGCTTCTTATCTTGGAGTGACCTGATAGCTTCTCAGCTAGCAGAAGCACTGAGATTACCTCCTCATGGGGTAGATCCACATGTATATATTTGTAACTAAGTCTGCCTTCATGAATCCGACTGTGAACTGATGTGAGTAAACTTCTTTTATTGACTTTGAATAAGATTGCCGTGTGTTTATTCTTTCAAGAGGGACTAAAGGGAATTTACCAGGAACTATCAAAACCTCTCCATTCTGAAGGAAATCAGCCCTGAGTGCTCACTGGAAGGACAGATTGTGAAGCTGAGGCTCCAAGACTTTGGCCACCTCATGAGAAGAGAAGACTCCCTGGAAAAGACCCTGATGTTGGGAAAGATGGAGGGCGCAAGGAGAAGGGGACGACAGAGGACCAGATGGTGGGAAAGTGTTCTCAAAGCTACCAGCATGAGTTTGACCAAACTGCGGGAGGCAGTGGAAGACAGGAGGGCCTGGCGTGCTCTGGTCCAGGAGGTCATGAAGAGGCGGACACGACTAAATGACTAAACAACAACAACAACAACCAGGAACTATACAATTCAATCTGAGACAGACTGAATTGTATAATAGTGAGAGGCTCACACGAGCCTGCAACCAGCTATCTGCTGTGCGTGAGAAGGGGAATGTAATAAACAATATATCCTCTCCTGTCACCCTGAACATTCCCACATCCTGAAGATTCTGGGTGCTGATGCTGGTCCTAAGTCTGTGGCTCTGAAACTGTGACCTAACCTGTCCAGGTAATGAAAGGACGAGTCACGCAGCACTCTCTCCCTCCTTTTCCATCTTTGTTTCTTCCTGTGAACTGCCGGACTGCTAACTGCAGTCACTGGGTCAACCCACATATGGGGTAAACCTGTTTGTCTATGTTTGTAACTTTAAACCTTAAGTCTGCCTTCAGGGATCACACTGTGTTCTGCCTGATCGTGAGCAAACTTTCTTTTTGTTACTTATGAATAACACTGTGGTGTCTTTATTCTTTTAGGAGGGATTCAAGGAATACATTAGAACACATTTCAATCTGGACAAGAATTGCGTATTTTCTTTAGAAACTCACACGAGTTTGCAACCGGATTTCTGCTGTGCATGTAAAAACTCTGCTAAGGAATTTGCTAGTGCAAGTTAGGAAGGATATTAATAAACAATATATCTTCTCCTGCCTCCCTGAACATTCCCACATCAGAAGCTGAAGGGGTAACAGGGCTTAGTGAGCGGGGAGAGTTTGTGGCAGAGAGAAGTCCAGACTCAGAGGCAGAAGTGGAAGCAGGAGAAGAGAGAGGACAAGAGGCAGAAATGAGTCTGTTGTAACTCGCTCTAAGTGGGGCTGCCCTTGAGACTGACCCAGAAACTCCAGCGGGTGCAGAATGCGACTGCGAGACTCCTTACAGGGTCTTCGCCACGGGATCCCATTCATCCAGTGCTATACCAGCTGCACTGGCTCCCGGTGGAGTACAGGGTCAGGTTCAAGGCGCTGGTTTTAACCTTTAAAGCCCTATACAGCCTAGGACCCACGTACCTACGGGACCTCCTCTCCTGGTATGTCCCACAGAGGACCTTCTTCAAACAAAAACATCTTGGAGGTCCCGGGCCACAGAGAGGTTAGGCTGGCCTCAACCAGAGCCAGGGCTTTTTCAGCCATGGCTCCAATCTGGTGGAACGCTCTGTCCCAAGAGACTAGGGCCCTGCGGGACTTGACATCTTTCCGCAGGGCCTGCAAGACGGTGCTGTTCCACCAGGCCTTTGGCCAAGGCACAGCCTGACCCTCTCCTTTGGTTATCCTCACAGAACTCTAGCCCAATGGTTGCCATGATTTTGAATTGATTTTAAAATGAATTGATTTTAGAATGCTGTGTTACTTTTATTGATGTTAGCCGCTCTGAGCCCGGCTTTGGCTGAGGAGGCCGGGATATAAATAAAAATGTATTATTATTATTATTATTATTATTATTATTATTGAAAAGGCATGGGTGTCTCTCTCCCCCCCTCTCCCACTGCAACAACTCCTCTCCCCGCTGGTCTCCCAGGACCAGAAGAGGCATGAAGAGGGTGGAGGAGGAGTTCACTTGCTGCAGGCATAGTCTCCAATTGTTTGGGAGAAAGACTGGAGGGCAGGGGACTTAGACAGCTGTGGCGAGAAGGAGCAGCAGAACCTGAAAGAGCAGAACCAGGAATCCACAACAGGATGAAAAGCTTGCTTGTAAAGGAAAGTTTTCCGTGGCCGGTGACAGCCAAAGAAAGAGGAAGAGAAAAGCTAACCTCTTGAGACAGGGAGGTCCACACCTGAAGGGTCTCTCCCTCGCTGCCTCCAGCTGAACCTCAGGAGAACTATGTCGCAGGGTCTCTCAAGAGGGTCTCTGCAGCTGATCTGACAGGGTGGGCAGATTCCCAGAGGCAATCGTCCAAATAACTTGGAGACATTCCCTCAGTATTAAAAAGTGGGTGAGTTGAGGGCTTTCCCATGGCCCAGGCAGTTCCCGTCAGGTTCCAGAGGCTGTTGCAGAAGTTGGTCTAAGAAAGGAAGTTTTTTGAAGCCATCCCTCCTTCCTCTGGTCTGTCTGCAGACCCAGAATTATCACACAGTGTCAGAAATGCAGACTGAGGAGTGCACCAAACCAGCTGGAAGCGCTTTTCTGGCTGCATGGCTAGAAGCTGGAGATAAGAAGCTGTGGGAGCCACACCCAGAGAAAGCGCAAAAACCTGTCCATGGGTTGCTCAACAGGACTTGTGGAAATGTTACAACCACCGTCCAGCCTGCAGTCGTCAGGGGATGGTGCAGTTAACTGGAAAAGGTCTAGAGGAATTATGAACTGTTGTTGTTGTTGTTTAGTCGTGTCCGCCTCTTTTTGTAGTTGTGACGCCAGGCCCTCCTGTCTTCCACTGCCTCCCACAGTTTGGTCAAACTCATGCTGGTAGCTTCGAGAACACTGTCCCACCATCTTGTCCTCTGTTGTCCCCTTCTCCTTGTGCCCTCCATCTTTCCCAACATCTTTTCCAGGGAGTCTTCTCTTCTCCTGAGGTGGCCAAAGTCTTGGAGCCTCAGCTTCAGGATCTGTCCTTCCAGTGAGCACTCAGGGCGAATTTCCTTAAGAATGGAGAGGTTTGATCTTCTTGCAGTCCATGGGACTCTCAAGAGTCTCCTCCAGCACCAGAATTCAAAAGCATCAATTCTTCGGCGATCAGCCTCCTTTATGGTCCAGCTCTCACTCCCATACATCACGACTGGGAAGACCATAGCTTTAACTATACGGACCTTTGTTGACAAGGTGATGTCTCTACTTTTTAAGATGCTGTCTAGGTCTGTACTTGGCAGCAATAGGTGCAGAAGGGGGAAATGGTGCGATAATTATTTTTTTTAAAAAAAAAATATTTATTAAGGTTTTTCATATAAAGCATACTTTAAAAAAAGCACAAATCATCCTTATCCTTTTAACATCTTTCCAATGGTGCGATAAATTCATCCATTTTTCTACATGTGTTACAGGTCCCTCATGCCAGGCCGAATCCACCCAGTCTGAGCTTACAGGGCTAGTCTAGCATCCTGGACCAGGCTTTGCAGATGGTGTTCTGGAGAACAGAGAGACTGTCTTTCTCCTCTTTCAGAATACTCTCAAGATAACCTTATAATAATTCCTGATTTGCTTGCACAAAACTTAAGCAGAGGATTAGATCGCATCTGGTCTTTATTGAGCATTTGCCCTTCTTTGCTATTGTTTCTGTGCCTTCAGTCATTCGTTCATCATAGTTTTCAAGGCATTTCTCCTTCACTCACCAAATTGCAAAATGTGTGTGTGTGTGTGTGTGTGTGTGTGTGTGTGTGTGTGTGTGTGTTGCACCAAAACAGCAGAATACTTGATTCCCCCTTCAAGGGCACAAAGCTAAACATTTGACATGCACTTGAATCCCACTTGCAAATACTGATCTCCTAGAACATGGGTAGGCAAACTAAGGCAAGAGGGGCGGATCTGGCCCAACTGCCTTTTAAATCCAGCCCATGGACAGTCCAGGAATCGGCGTGTTTTTATATGAGTAAAATGTGCCCTTTTATTTAAATGCATCTCTGGGTTATTTGTGGGGCCTGTCTGGTATTTTACATGAGTAGAATGTGTGCTTTTATTTACAATGCATCTCAGGATTATTTGTGGGGCATAGGAATTCATTTCCCCCCAAAAAATATAGTCCGGCCCCCCACAAGGTCTGAGGGACAGTGGACCGGCCCCCTGCTGAAAATGTTTGCTGACCACTGTTCTAGAAGCACAGAGAACTCTCTCTCTGCATCCCAGCAGAGTCACCCAGCATGGCTGCTGCACCCTGGAAAATTTAGGGCAGACAAAAATATGTGAATATTCACACAGGGCTTTGTTAAACTGTGAAACTCACTGTCACAAGAATGGCCACCAACTTGGATAGCACTTTTTTTTTTTTTTTTAAGCTCCTAATGGCAATTGCAAGGGACGCGGGTGGCGCTGTGGGTAAAAGCCTCAGCGCCTAGGGCTTGCCGATCGAAAGGTCGGCGGTTCGAATCCCCGCGGCGGGGTGCGCTCCCGTTGCTTGGTCCCAGCACCTGCCAACCTAGCAGTTCGAAAGCACCTCCGGGTGCAAGTAGATAAATAGGGACCGCTTACTAGCGGGAAGGTAAACAGCGTTTCCGTGTGCGGCTCTGGCTCACCAGATGCAGCTTGTCACGCTGGCCACGTGACCCGGAAGTGTCTGCGGACAGCGCTGGCCCCCGGCCTCTTGAGTGAGATGGGCGCACAACCCCAGAGTCTGTCAAGACTGGCCCGTACGGGCAGGGGTACCTTTACCATTTAATGACAATTGCATGCTATGAATGGATGGATGGATTTTTTTTTCTTTTATGGCCGAACAGCCAGCATACTAAAACCAGAATTTCTGCATAGTCCTTTACAAAAACAACAGAAACGATCAGAGTGGAATTTAACCATGAATATACTAATTAAATAGACTTAAAATTTGTGTCCAAGGAAATAAGAACTTTTTTTTTAAAGGCTCTGTCAAGGGCTGCTAGTCACGACAGCTGCAGGATCATAAGCGTGTAAGGAGAGCCTGTTGATTGGCGACTGTGAGAAAGACACTTCCCATAGTCTAGAGGTCCAGGGCCCTAAGGAAGCCAGATTATCCTCCCCCAGGGCCAGGGCCTTCCCAGTGGTGTCTCCGACCTGGTGGCATGCTCTGTCCCAGGAGACCAGGGCCCTGCAGGATTTAATCTCCTTCCACTGGGCCTGTAAGACAGAGCTATTCCGCCTGGCCTTTAATTTGAACTCAGCCTGATCTTTTATTTCCCTTACCATCCCTCACCTGCTCTGAGACCCCACAGCTAATTCTCCCCTGGCCTCCTCGCTGGCCCAAGTAGGACCAATTCAGCCAGCTAGCCCTGGGGATTATCTATGCTTATTTCCCCTAAATTGATTTTTGAATTTTATTGTTATTCATGTTTTTATACTGTATTTTTATGCTGCTTTTATAATTAAGTGTTTTAAATTTGTTGTTAGCAGCCCTGAGCCCGGTTTTAGAACCGGGAAGGGCGGGGTATAAATAAAAATTTATTATTTTTAATTATTATTCCTGGAGGCCTGCACTCTGATCCACAGGCTCCCCTTCTTGCCTGCTCCTCTGGGGAGACCTGCTTGCTCTCACAAACGGGAAGGTTGTTGCAAGGAGGTTCTGTTTGCAAGGAGGTGTTTTCCTTAAGTGCCAGGGCACCAGCGTCAGAGAAACGTGGCATGGAAAGCTGGCACGGCCTCTCCTTCGCTGAGCAAACATAGATAAGGCCATGCTGGCGAGGGGGGAAAGGTCCTTGGCTGAGCAGCCGCTGGCTCAGTCGCTGCTATTCTGGGATAGCTCCCTTGTCCCAGTGGGTGACGTTTACTGGGGAGGGGGCAAACCTGGGTACTCTCTGGACCCCACAAACTGCTGGGGAAATGTGAGCATTTGGAGCAAGGGGCCCGATGGGGCCACAGTCTTCTCTTCCCAACCCCCCAAGCCAGCTTGGGCAGGTGGGTGGGGCAGCCCAGCTGTCAATCCTCTGTCTTCATAATGACACCAGGTGACTGGTGCCTGTCAAAGTCCCTCTTGCTTCTGAAACAGCCAACAATCAGCTGGCTGTCAGGCATAATAATAATAATAATAATAATAATAATAATAATAATAATAATAATAATTTATTATTTATAACCCGCCCATCTGGCTGGGCTTCCCCAGCTGCTCTGGGCGGCTTCCAACAAAATATTAAAATACAGTAATGCATCAAACATTAGAATTATAGAATCATAAATAGGCTTCCAGATGGAGAGGTCAAAACTAGAAACAGAACTGTTAGAACCCAATACTAAGAACTTGTCAAGAATGTATAATTTGCTGTTGAAATGGAATACACAGGATGAAACGGTGAAATCAGCTATGATTAAATGGGCACAAGACATTGGTCATGACATTATGTTTGCTGACTGGGAACAGTTATGGACCACCGGTGTTAAGTTTACGGCATGTAATGCCTTAAGAGAAAACATGATGAAAATGATTTACAGGTGGTACATGACCCCAGTCAAGCTTGCAAAAATTTACCATTCGCCCAATAATAAACGCTGGAAATGCAATGAGACTGAAGGTACCTTTTATCACCTTTGGTGGACCTGCCCGAAGATTAAAGCCTTTTGGGAAATGATCTATAACGAAATTAAGAAAGTCCTTAAGTGGACTTTTCCTAAGAAACCTGAGGCTTTTCTCCTGGGCATGGTTGGCCAATTGGTGTCAAGGAAGGATAGGACGTTTTTCATGTATGCCACTACAGCAGCAAGAATTCTTCTGGCAAAGTATTGGAAGACACAAGAACTACCCACGCTGGAAGAATGGCAAGCGAAGGTGATCGACTACATGGGACTGGCAGAGATGACCGGCAGAATCCGTGACCAGGGGAAAGAGACAGTGGAAGAAGACTGGAAGAAATTTAAAATATATCTTAAAAATTGCTGTAAAATTGAGGAGTGTTAAGATGTTAAGGAACCAAGAAATAGAGAATTGCAGCTGTAATCAATAAGTTAAAGAAAAAAAGAATTCAATGAAAGTGAATTAAATAATTAGTTAATTGGAGGAGTTGCTGAAGAAATGTAAAACAAGGATGCAGAAAAGGGGAGGTATGGGGAAGTCCGGGAAGTAAGGTGTATGAAAATAAGATTATGAAATTATACATGTTTATATGTTTGTATGTTGTTGTTCTGTGTATTGTTTGTTTTTATTATGTGTTTGGAAAATTAATAAAAAATTATTTTTTTAAAAAAAAAAGAATTATAGAATCATAGAATCATAGAGTTGGAAGAGACCACAAGGGCCATCGAGTCCAACCCCCTGCCAAGCAGGAAACACCATCAGAGCACTCCTGACATATGGTTGTCAAGCCTCTGCTTAAAGACCTCCAAAGAAGGAGACTCCTCTTTGGAGGAGCTTCCCTAAACAGGGCTGCCTTCAGATGTCTTCTAAATGTCAGGTAGTTGTTCTTCTCTTTGACATCTGAAGGGAGGGTGTTCCACAGGGCGGGCGCCACCACTGAGAAGGCCCTCTGCCTAGTTCCCTGTAGCTTTGCTTCTCGCAGTGAGGGAACCTCCAGAAGGCTCTCGGAGATGGACCCCGGTGTCCGGGCAGAACAATGGAGGTGGAGACGCTCCTTCAGATATACTGGGCCGAGGCCGTTTAGGGCTTTGAAGGTCAGCACCAACACTTTGAATTGTGCTCAGAAACGTACTGGGAGCCAGTGTAGGTCTTTCAGGACCGGTGTTATATGGTCTTAGCGGCCGCTCCCAGTCACCAGGCTTGCTGCCACATTCTGGATTAGTTGCAGTTTCCGAGTCACCTTCAAAGGTAGCCCCATGCAGAGCGCATTGCAGTAGTCCAAGCGTGAGATAACTAGAGCATGCACCACTCTGGCCAGACAGTCTGCGGGCAGGAAGGGTCTCATCCTGCGTACCAGATGGAGCTGGTTGACAGCTGCCCTGGACACAGAGTTGACCTGCGCCTCCATGGACAGCTGTGAGTCCAAAATGACTCCCAGGCTGCGCACCTGGTCCTTCAGGGGCACAGTTACCCCATTCAGGACCAGGGAGTCCTCCATACCCGCCCACCCCCTGTCCCCCCAAAACAGTACTTCTGTCTTGTCAGGATTCGACCTCAATCTGTTAGCCCCCATCCATCCTCCAACCGCCTCTGGGATTAGGGAATCACATAATCATAGAACTGTAGAGTTGGGGGACCTCAGGATCATGCAGGAAGACGCATCTGTCCCAGATGCGGATCAGACCTTGGACTTATCCGCACCACGCTCTACCCAGCTGAGCTATGCAGGAAGGCTTTTTAGCGACACTGTACCTGTACCTCGAGATGCAGGTGTTTCGTTTTTCATGCTAAGTCTACCCTTGGGATCCTTTTCAATCTACAGTCCTAGAGCTCTATCACCTGGAGGCAGGATCCTGAACCTGCGGCAGACAAATCAGGGCACCTGGGGCAACAGCTGATGCAGCAAGCGTTCGTTGACCCCACCCACCCAACCACATCACCTGCCTGCCCTGCACTTTGCTCCATTCCTCCCTGTCCAAACTCCAGAGAAAAGGAACTATGGTTGCTGCCTGTTTTTCTGCTGTGTGCCTCAAACAGCCGGGAGACAGGCAGAATTACAACGGGTGCAGCTTTCCCCTTCCAAATGCCAATAATAATAATAATAATAATAATAATAATAATAATAATAATAATTTACTTGTACCCCGCCTGGGTTTCCCTAGCCACTATGGGCAGCTTCCAACAAAGACCAAAAATACACTAAAATGTCACCCATTAAAAACTTCCCTGAACAGGGAATTGCTTCCACAGCAGGATTTCTGCCAGCCCTCCAAATGCCCTTTTAAATTATTTTGCATTGCAGAGGGTAGGACTAGATGTCCTTTGGGGGGCTCCCCTTCCAACTCTACAGTTCTGGGATTCGATGAGCCGTGGGTGGAAATGGAATTGTCTTTTTTTTTCCAGTACATTTTTAGTCAAATTACACAAAGAAAATATACAAATAAACATACCGATAAGCATATCAGTATACATATAAGTACATATTTACATAATTTATTATTTCCCTTCCCCAAATTATACAAAAAATCATAAAAAGAAAAAGAAAATCATAATATTTCGGGCTCTGCCGAGCCCTGGACTCCCCTCCACCCTTTTGGTAAGTATCAAATAAATTCCACAATCACGTATTTTGTTTTTATTCTTAAATGGAATTGTCGGGGGTACGTGAGCGAGAGAGGGAGAAAGGGAGCGGCAATTGACTCACGTAAATCTTCAAATATCTGAAGAGCTGTCCCGTGGAAGGTGGAGCAAGCTTGTTTTCTCCAACTCTGGCGGGCAGGACTCGAACCCATGGCTTCAAGTCACATGGAAGGAGATTCTGACTCGGAAGATGGCGGACTCTCCCTCCTTGGAGGTTTTTAAGCAGAGGTCGGATGGACATCTGTCAGGGATGCTTTTGGGGAGGTGCCCAAAAAAGTCTGGGAACTGCTGGTCTAGGTAGCACAGTTCACATAATTGCAGAGTAATCTGAGAACACTCAATCAGCAAACAGAGACAGGAGACTGAAAATATTGCCATTTCACCCAGTATCTTTTCAGGTATGTCCCTGGACTGAGGAATGAAACATCCCCTGAGGCGTTATGAGGCAAGAATCCTCACAGGATGCCTGTCTCTTGAGCAACGCAGGTGGTTAGTGCACTGATTTAATTAATGCCCTCGTTTTAAATTGGTTTCAATGCGCGAACCCGCCAGGGAACCTTGGTGTGAAGGGCAGATAATAAACTAATTAAGAATAATAAAGGTAAAGGTAAAGGTACCCCTGCCCGTACGGGCCAGTCTTGACAGACTCTGGGGTTGTGCGCCCATCTCACTTAAGAGGCCGGGGGCCAGCGCTGTCCGGAGACACTTCTGGGTCACGTGGCCAGCGTGACAAAGCCGCATCTGGCGAGCCAGCGCAGCACACGGAAACGCCGTTTACCTTCCCGCCAGTAAGCGGTCCCTATTTATCTACTTGCACCCGGGGGTGCTTTCGAACTGCTAGGTGGGCAGGCGCTGGGACCGAACAACGGGAGCGCACCCCGCCGCGGGGATTCGAACCGCCGACCTTTCGATCGGCAAGCCCTAGGCGCTGAGGCTTTTACCCACAGCGCCACCCGCGTCCCTTAATTAAGAATAATACTGGTAATTAATTTGACTGCACCCAACGAGCTCAATGGGCTCTTGCAGGCAGATTACTGCCCAGCTGCTTCTCCTTTACCACCAACACCCAGGTCTCATCATGCAAGCAGCACCCAGAACCTCCGTGCCCGCATTTGACTTTTATGTGGGTCATTTATGTTTTACCAGTTGCACTGGCTCCCGGTGGAGTATCGGGTCAGGTTCAAGGTGCTGGTCTTGACCTTTAAAGCCCTTTGTGGCTTAGGGCCCTCGTATCTATGGGACCGCCTCTCCTGGTCTGCTCTGCAGAGGATCTTAAGGTCCATGAATAATCATAGTTTTGAGGTCCCAGGCCCTAAGGAAGCCAGACTATCCTCCACCAGGGCCAGGGCCTTCTCAGTGGTGGCTCCGACCTGGTGGAATGCTCTGTCCCATGAGAACAGGGCCCAGCAGGATTTAACCTCCTTCCGCAGGGCCTGTAAGACAGAGCTGTTCCACCTGGCTTTCAACTTGAACTTAGCCTGATCTTTTATTCCCCTTCCTTCCCTCCCTCTCCGCTTTTATGAAGATTACCCGCTCTGAGACCCCACAGCTAATTCTCCCCTGGTCTCCTCGCTGGCCCAAGTAGGACTAATTCAGCCAGCAAGCCCTGGGGATTATCTAATGCTTAAAGGTAAAGGTAAAGGGACCCCTGACCATTAGGTCCAGTCGTGGCCGACTCTGGGGTTGTGGCGCCAATCTCGCTTTACTGGCTGAGGGAGCCGACGTACAGCTTCCGGGTCATGTGGCCAGCATGACTAAGCCGCTTCTGGCGAACCAGACCAGCGCACGGAAACGCCGTTTACCTTCCCGCCGGAGTGATACCTATTTATCTACTTGCACTTTGACGTGCTTTCGAACTGTTAGGTTGGCTGGAGCAGGGACCGAGCAACGGGAGCTCACCCCGTCATTGCAGGGATTCGAACCGCCGACCTTCTGATCGGCAAGTCCTAGGCTCTGTGGTTTAACCCACAGCGCCACCCGCGTCCCATCTAATGCTTATTTCCCCTAAATTGATTTCTGAATTTTGAATTTTATTGTTATTCATGTTTTTATACTGTAATTTATGCTGCTTTTACAATTAAGTATTTTAAATTTGTTGTTAGCCGCCCAGAGCCTGCTTTTTGAACCGGGAAGGGAGGGGTATAAATAAAATATTATTATTATTATTATTATTATTATTATTATTATTATTATCCACAAAAGATATTAATCCTAGAATCATAGAGTTGGGAGGGACCCTGAAGGTCATCCAGCCCAACCCCCTGCAATGCAGGAATATTCAGCTGCCCCATTTGGGGATTGAACCTGCAACCTTGGCATTATCAGGACCCACAAGCTAGCTAACTGAACTATCCAGGGCATCCCACTGGATGGGGCAATGCAAGGATCAAGGGCAGAGTCAAGCCAGGTGGGTCTTGGCAACCCCCCCCCCCCTCAGAGCTGGCTGGGAGAAGAGGGAGGTGTCCTCCTGCAGCCTCTCGATAGGCTCTCAGTGGGTGGGTGTGCCTGAGCCTCATCCTGCACCCAGGCCTGCGGTTGGAGAACTGACCTTTCATTTTGCAATTCCTGATCTGGGTTTGCAGGGACTGCTCTGTGCAATATTTGATTTTATTCTATTCCTGCAATGACTAATTGGCCCTCCCAACATGACAATTCTACGGTTCTATTATTCTACTACATTTACATTAAGGTGACCAGATATTTTTTCAATGAATCCGGGGACACTTTTCAACTTCAATGGATTTTGTGTGGGGACCGGTTTGCAAATCCGGGGACTGTCCCCGGGAAACAGGTAAGTCTGGCAACCTTAATTTATATTCCCACTTTCCTCTGAGGACCTCAAGGTGGGTACTCGCAGTTTTTCTCCTCTCTGCCCCTGCCACCCAGTGGAGAAGGAGGCTTTGGGTGGGCATGGAGTGGGCATACAACAATGGCAAGGCATTTTCCCTTTGGCCTCTAGCGGAGAAATCGTACACAGAACTGGGCGCCCTTCTCCAGTCCCAGGGAATGAGCCAGAACGGACGGCTGCAAATTTAATACATAAAATAAAATGCCTCTCCACCTCCACAGGAAACCAGCACAGCTCTCTTCTCCTTGAAAGGCAGGCGCCTCTCAGCTCCCAAAGGACCACACATGGGCAGGGGGCCACACAGACCCATGGACTGATCTCCAGGCCCCCCACCTGGCCAGCACAGAGCTCTGAGCACCTCTGTGGGCAGGAAAGAAGATTGACATGGTATTATGTACTGAGTTGAATAGGATTCTGAATGCAGCAGTCTGATTGGTCCTAGAACAATAGGATTCAGAATGCAGCAGTCTGATTGGTCCTAGAACAATAGGATTCAGAATGCAGCAGTCTGATTGGTCCTAGAACAATAGGATCCAGAATGCAGCAGTCTGATTGGTCCTAGAACAATAGGATCCAGAATGCAGCAGTCTGATTGGTCCTAGAACAATAGGATCCAGAATGCAGCAGTCTGATTGGTCCTAGAACAATAGGATCCAGAATGCAGCAGTTTGATTGGTCCTAGAACAATAGGGTCCAGAATGCAGCAGTCTGATTGGTCCTAGAACAATAGGGTCCAGAATGCAGCAGTCTGATTGGTCCTAGAACAATAGGATTCAGAATGCAGCAGTCTGATTGGTCCTAGAACAATAGGGTCCAGAATGCAGCAGTATGACTGGTCCACAGGAGCCACCCAATCCAGCTCTTGGTGGAAGTGAATCTGCAACCTGATTGGCCTACAGGAGAATCCCGGAATTAGCCAATCACGTGGGGCCCATTGTGTAAATAATGTATATAAAGCAAACATTCTGGGGGAACTTCCATTCCTCCTCACCACTATGAGCTGAATAAAGAGCATGAAATCCACTCTTGACTCCGAGTCTATTTCAGCAAGGGTGTCCCCTGGCTCTGGCTGCTGCCCCCGGATGGCTAGGACCAGCGGCCCCCAAACTTTGCCAGGGCCCCACACCTCCTCGGTTCCATCAACTCCTCCCTGGCCCCTGCTACCCGATAAAAAGACTTGTGCAGAATAGTGGCTTGCACGACCCACTAAGGCAGATGGCGACAGAGTAAGGTTCGAACCAGGAACACTTAATTGCTCACTGATTGCTTGATTTCTCCTGCTCTGGAGGGGGAGGACCCGATCCAATAGATTCAAATTTCCAGGAAGGAGATTCCAACTGAACATCAGGAAGAACTTTCAGGCGGCAAGAGGTCTCCAACAGCGGAACCGACTCCCTGGGAAAGTTGTGGACTCTTCTGCATCTTTTATACAGAGGGGAATGGTCACCTGTCCAGGATTCTTCAGCTGTGTCCCCCGCATCGCAGGGGTTGGACTAGATGACCCCTTGGTGTCCCTCCCATCCCTACAACGCCATTATTTATTCAAAATCCAGTTGAGGCTATCGAGTTGAAGCGATTCAAGAAAACTGACCAGCTTGATCCAGATTTTCAGAGAGTCATTTAAAAGCTCCTGTGCCCCTGCTACCCCCTTGCCCCACCCCAGATAAAACCCACCCTCCTGCAGGGGGCTACACCACCCGCTTTGGGACCCCCGTGCTTGGAATACGGGCCTCTGAATATTTCGTTGTGCAGCCCCCAGCAATTGCAAGGGTGGAGCAAAGAAGATCTCCGCTGTCCTTATATTATGTCCCACACCTCTTGCCCAATCAATCATAACCGATTTAACTTGTTCATCCTTTGCATGCCACTCCAACAACAAATTACCGTATTTTTTGCTCTATAAGACTCACTTTTTCCCTCCTAAAAAGTAAGGGGAAATGTGTGTGCGTCTTATGGAGCGAATGCAGGCTGCGCAGCTATCCCAGAAGCCAGAACAGCAAGAGGGATCGCTGCTTTCACTGCGAAGCGATCCCTCTTGCTGTTCTGGCTTCTGAGATTCAGAATATTTTTTTTCTTGTTTTCCTCCTCCCATAACTAGGTGAGTCTTGTGGTCTGGTGCGTCTTATAGAGCAAAAAGTACGGTATACCTTTTGGACATATTCTTAACTTTAGCATCTAACAACTCCGTTTCCAATTTGGTTTTTTCTGTTGCAAAACCATTTCTCCTATCCGCCTTATATAATTCATTAATTTGATAATATTGCAACCAATTCACTTGATCTTTAATTTGTTCAAATGGTTTGAATTTAAAACCTTCCTGATCCTCTAACAACAAATCTGAGTACCTCAACCATTTATTTTCCATATTAAACTTGGGGGGGGGGGGCTGTGCTTCCGTTGGCGAAATCCATTTTGGTGTTTTTCTTGCTAAGAGATCTTAGGAAGCAAAGAAGATCTACGCTGTCCTGAGCAAGCCTGGCTCTCGCAGTAAAAGACAGGAGTCGTGGCATTGCCCCCTCCCTCCTCTGCCCTGCCTTACCTGTGCCAGGCTGCAGAGGGTGCTGTTGGGCACTGCCCCCCCGGACCTTCTGCCTCTTCCTCCTCCTCCGTCGCTCGCTCTCTTCCTGACAGCAGCCTCTCCTGGGCTCCTTCGCTGTCCCAGCCAGGCGTCCTTTTGGCAGCTCTCCTCCTCCAGCCAAGCGCCCCCTCCGTCCCTCCCTCCCTCCCAGGCAGCCGGACAGGCTGGCCTGACCTTTGCCAGAGCAGCTGCCTCCAGGGCCAGCCCCCAAGAGGCTCAGCCACTAAATTTAAATCCTGCCGGCTGCCTGCAGTGCGCCCGCCACCCTGGGGCCAAAGCCACCCTCCTAGGAGAGACCCACAACTCTCCAGGCCCCAGTTCCCTAGAGGGCAAGCAGGTATGCACACACAAATACACACACACACACAACCCTCTGGATTCATCTCTCTCTCACACTCAGACCTTGCTTTCAGTGACAGAGCTCAGCCTCAGAAGCATGAATGCGCCGTGCATATGCAGAGTGCTTTTTGCTTGCGACAGATTCAGGGGCAGGCTGTCCAGAGTCCTGTTGATTTGTTGGCTTGGTTTACATTCTCCAGCAAAGAAAAAGGAAGTTTTCTGGGCTCCTCGCAGATAAGACAGAGAGCCACTTCCATGTTAATGAAATAATCCCTCCAAACACACACACACACACACACACACACACACACACACACACACACAGAACCTATGGTTTTTAGGTTATTAACCTGGGAAAGTAGCTCATCTAAGGGAAGTGAAATATACTCAGAGTCAAGAGTGGATTTCATGCTCTTTATTCAGCTCAGAGTAGTGCAGAGGAATGGAGGTTCCCCCAGAATGTCTGCTTTATATACATTATTTACACAATGGGCCCCACGTGATTGGCTAATTCCGGGATTCTCCTGTAGGCCAATCAGGTTGCAGATTCATTTCCACCTGGAGCTGGATTGGGTGGCTCCTGTGGACCAATCAGACTGCTGCTTTCTGGATCCTATTGTTCTAGAACCAATCAGAATGCTGCATTTTGGATCCTATTCAACTCAGTACATAAGAGGAAGGAAAGCTCTGGTGCTAAATCTCTGCTACTTTGTGCCTATATTGATTCGTGAAAAGGGTTTCAGGAGTAAACCCCAAGGAAAAACCCAAATCTGCTGCCTTGTGGAACAACTTCAGGAGAAGAAAAGGCTCAGGATTAAACCCTACACAGATCTGGACTCCCTAAGGCGGTTGGATGGTGCCTTGAGTGCCTACTTCCAGCAACTCCTGCAGCCCAGCTGGTGCTAAATGTATTGCTTTGCATTCCTTCGGACCCCCTCAGTGAGGTTGAGAGGGGGGGCCTTGTCAGCTGGGCAGCCCAGGACCTCCAGACCCACTGCCCAGTTTGCGCCCCACGGAGGTCACTTTGGTGCTAACGCAGCACAAACGACGAGTTACCGGTTTCTGCAACCACAGCAGGCGCTGCGATTCTCCATTGGTTTATCATCATCATCATTATCATTCATCAATCTTTATTACGGTCCAGAGACCCCACAAATCGTTGCAAAGCAATGCACAATTCAGACAGCCTACCTCCAGGTTAAACGAGCCTTTTGTTCAGATTTAAAAATAGGGATCATTGGTTCCTGCAACCACCGATAAAAACTTTGCCACTGCTAATGTTCTAGTGTTTGTCCAGTCTTCCAATAGGAACCTGACATAGTGAGCCTCTGATTTTCCTGGTAAAGGTTATTATTATTATTATTATTATTATTATTATTATTATTATTACTACTACTACTACTACTACTATCCATGTCTTCAGCAAAAGGGTCTCTGTGCCCCGCTCCCAGTCCAGGAGAGGGCACATTTTTCCACCCTCCCAGGATCATGCGCAGGTCACAAGCAGGAGGGAAGGAAGACAGGCGGGGACACAGAGGGACGGCTTGAAGGAGAAAATGTCCTTTGGGGTGGCTCAGATATCAGCAGCTGGTCAAGACATTCCTCCTGTACTGCAGGAGCCTCTTTCTAGGCTTGCAAGGGGGGGGGGGTTGCAGAGAGAAAAGGGGGCATCTCTCCCCCTCCCTCAGGATTTCTGCTGCTTGTCAAGCCAAGGCCTGTGTGCAGGGATCATTCAAATGCTTTAGTTGTCAAATGAAAAAAATTAAGGTCTTATATATATATAATAAATGCTCATAAATGTACCAACCAAGCACGTACATAGATATGTGGACCACATCTCTGGAGCATCACAGGAAGACCGTCCTGAAACCATTTTGACTCCCAAACTGACCAAATGTTTCCTCTGCAAGGAGGGAGGGGGTGAGGGAACCTTCCTATTGTCTCGGGAATTGGGAAATCACCATCTCAAAGGAATGGCCAGACTACCAGGAAAGGCATTATCAGATAACCTGGCAGACAGGAAAAACGACGGCATTCATTTGTTTGTAGGTTCCCTATTGGTAGGAGAAAATAACAGAGGCAAGGAGAGAATATTGAGAAGCAAAGCAGCTCGTAAGCCTGATCTTTATTGAACTGTTGCAACAGGGTGCTCCCCTCACACGCAGGAGGAGGAGGACCCAGAACAAAGGTGTCCTTGCCCTTATATAGACATTTTAAATTCCCTGCCCTGGAGCTCAAGACCACCCCTCCATACATCACAGACGGGGTGTAACCTAAGACCACCCCTCAGATACATCATACCTACATCACAGAAAAGACGGTCTACAGCAGAAATCTGAGTACGTTGTTGTTTATCTCGTCTGACAGGTTATCTGTTAATGCTCACTTGATTGGATACCCTGGGGAACCTGGCCAGTCTTTTGTAATGAGGAATACTTAGTTCCTGAGCCAGTTCACAGGCTCACACGCTATTCATCTCTTAAATGTGCCCTTAAGGCAGGATTTGTGAAGGAAAAGACAATGGGGAGGCTTTTCCATTTTCCTTTGACCTTGCAGAGAAAACATTTGGTCAGTTTGGGAATCAAAAATGGTTTCAGGTCGGTCTTCCTGTGCTGATCTATGTACGTGCTTGGTTGGTACATTTATGACCATTTATTATATATCTAAGACTTTAAAATTCTTATCACTAGACAAACCACTATTTTGCTGCTTCTCTTCCTTCCTAGATCCCGGATGTTCAGCTACTGATTGATTGTGTGACTGCAGCACATTTTTTATTGCTTTCATTTTATGGATCAATGGTCTTGTTAGATAGTAAAATTCATGTGAAATTGCTGTTTTAGGGGTTGTTTTTAAAAGTCTGGAACAGATTAATCCGCTTTGAATTACTTTCTATGGGAAAGCGTGCCTTGGTTTTGGAACGCTTTGGTTTTGGAATGGACTAAGTTTGAGAACCAAGGTCCCACTGTAATTGCGAGAGGTGCCAAATAGATGGATCCAAATAGATGCAGAGCAATGGGGGATTGGTGGTGTAAGGGGGAGCCCAGCTCTGGGACCTCTTCCAGGGCAGGAGTGCGGATGTCATTTATCAGAAAGACCAGGGGAGCTGGCAGGCCTTTGCCTTGCTCTGCCCTCGCGGTTCAAATGGTCACACGTCTCCGCAAGGTTGTTTGCCTTTCTAATCCCAAGCTAAAGGTTGCATTGCAGCAGACCAGAGACTCTTTGTTTCTTCCTCAAAGCTGTGTGTTTTCCAGGAAAAGCCTCCGCAGTGGAAAGTCAGAGTTCAACGAAGTCATGTGCGTATGAAATATATTGGATCAGCACAGATGCCTGCATTTTGGGTGGGCTTTCCTTGCACCCCAGATCTGGGAGGCTGTCATGATGTCATGCAAGGGGCTAAGCGCCCGTTTAGACGGCAGTTCAGCTCAGCCCTGCGCCTGGACGGCCGTGGAGAAAGGCAGCATTTGCTCGGCTTAGTTTCTCTCCTGCAACAATCTCTCCAAAAGGAGTTCAGAGCGGAAGGCTGGATGCACCAGACTGCAGGAAAACAAAGCCCAAGAGAAGCCGCAGACCTTTGACTCTGGGAAAACCTGCTTGGTCATGAGGATTGCTGCGCTGGTTCCTGCTTGACCTGCCTGCTGGACAAGGGGCTGGGCGGATGAGGTTGCAACACCTCGGCCGCGTGGTCAGCAGGGTCATGCAGCGGGGAGAGACCTTGCAGGCTGAACCAGCAGCTGGGCTTCCAAGATCAACCCATGTGAACCAGCTCCTTCTGGTCGGCTGGAGGTTCACCGCTGATGCAGCAGAACCCAAGAGGCTCAGCCACTAAATTTAAATCCTGCCGGCTGCCTGCAGTGCACCCACCACCTAGGACCACAGCCACCCTCCTAGGAGAGACCCACAACTCTCCAGGCCCCAATTCCCTAGAGGGCAAGCTGGTATGCACACACAAATACACACACACACACAACCCTCTGGATTCATCTCTCTCTCACACTCAGACCTTGCTTTCAGGGACAGAGCTCAGCCTCAGAAGCATGAGTGCGCTGTGCATATGCAGAGTGCTTTTTGCTTGCGACAGATTCAGGGGCAGGCTGTCCAGAGTCCTGTTGATTTGTTGGCTTGGTTTACATTCTCCAGCAAAGAAAAAGGAAGTTTTCTGGGCTCCTCGCAGATAAGACAGAGAGCAACTTCCATGTTAATGAAACAATCCCTCCAAACACACACACACACACACACACACACACACACACACACAACCTATGGTTTTTAGGTTATTAACCTGGGAAAGTAGCTCATCTAAGGGAAGTGAAATATACTCAGAGTCAAGAGTGGATTTCATGCTCTTTATTCAGCTCATAGTGGTGAGGAGGAATGGAAGTTCCCCCAGAATGTCTGCTGGGCTTCCAAGATGAACCCATGTGAACCAGCTCCTTCTGGTCGGCTGGAGGTTCACCGCTGATGCGGCAGAGGGCAGGGTGTGTGTGTGTGTGTGTGTGTGCTGATCTTGGGTCTGGGGATCTCTGAATACCAGCTCCTGAGAGTTGCAGGTGGCCAGATCATGTTCAGCTTGCAGGATTGGCCTGATCTGGCCCAATGGTTGCCATTGGTTTGAGTTGAATTAATTTTATAATGAATGATTTTAGAGTGTTGTGTTTTGTTGTACTGTTGTACTGTTTTATTGTTGTTAGCCGCCCTGAGCCCGGCTTCGGCTGAGGTGGGCGGGATATAAATAAAAATTATTATTATTATTATTATTATTATTATTATTATTATTATTATTATTATTATTATCATCATCATTATCATCATCATCATCATCATCATCATCATCATCTAGCAGCCTGGTGTTCTGTTTCATAGAGTTGTAGTGCTGGAAGGGATTCCTAGAGTCATCTAGTACAGCACCCCAACTCAATATTCTTAACGTGGATTAAAAAGAAACTCACTTCAGTAAGCTTGCATTAAAAGGGCGAGACTGTTGTAAACAAACATTTGCCCTTGTTCCCTTATGGGGTGTCCAGGAGCCCATATAGAGTTTGTACGAACAAACTTAGTTGGTCTCTAAGGTGCTACTGGACAATTTTTTTTATTTTTTATTTATATTTCGACTTAGTAATGTTTCCAAGTCTGCTGTAAGGTCAGCTGGTGTTCTTACGCCAATTTTGCAGTGAGGCTGAAATGGTCAGGGAAATAACAATGCTGTCCAGGATTGCAAAGACTGCGGAGAGAATAACTGGGTGCACTCTTCCCACCTTGGATCAAATCTACGCTTCCAGGTGCCATAAGAAAGCGGCAGAGATAGCGCAGGATAGTGCGCACCCCAGAAATGATCTCTTTCAGCTTCTGCCTTCTGGAAGAAGGTACAGGGTTATAAAGACCAGGACTAGCCGCCTGAGAAACAGTTTCTATCCAAATGCAATTTTGGTTTTAAACGCAGTGTAAGGTAGTCTTGGGTGGCGCTGTGGGTTAAACCACTGAGCCTCTTGGGCTTGCCGATCAGAAGGTCGGCGGTTCGAATCCCCGCGACGGGGTGAGCTCCCGTTGCTTGGTCCCTGCTCCTGCCAACCTAGCAGTTTGAAAGCATGTCAAAGTGCAAGTAGATAAATAGGTACCGCTCCAGTGGGAAGGTAAAGGGCATTTCCGTGCGCTGCTCTGGTTCGCCAGAAGCGGCTTAGTCCTGCTGGCCACATGACCTGGAAGCTGTACGCCGGCTCCCTCGGCCAATAAAGCGAGATGAGCGTCGCAACCCCAGAGTCGTCCCCGACTGGACCTAATGGTCAGGGGTCCCTTTACCTTTACCTAAGGTAGTCGTGCTCTGGTCCATGGGGTCATGAAGAGTCGGACACGACTAAACGACTAAACAACAACGACAAGGTAGTCTCTATGGGAGTATATTATATTTACTTATGGGGTATCAGAGTTTTTAGGGGGCTAACCAGGCTGGGATAGCAGGCTTGTTGGTTTTTGAATGTCTGATGTAGATTTTTTTCAGTTTCGTTGTTCTGTATGGGACAAAGACAATAAAGATTATCGTATCGTAAAGGGTTGCCACGTGCTACTCCATGAATTCAAAAACCCACCCAAGAGCCGGAAGGCACCTTGAAAGTCAGCCCTTTGCTCGGCTCAGGATCAACAATGCAACTCGATCAGGACGGCTCCAGCTCACAGCTGAGCTTCAAACCAGGGACCTGCCACTCACAGCTCATATGCTCCGCCGTCACACTGCAGGAGCTCAAGCGGCTGAATTTCCAGGCCATCTCCTCCGAGGAAGCACGCCACGGCCGCCTCTCGATGTCCATGTGCTTCGGAAGGAACAGACTGTGCAGGTCAAAAGCTCCTCGCTTGGCACAGGCCGGGCGCTGCTGCCGCCGGCGGGCACCGAACAGGCTGCTTGGCACCTATCAAGCTGGTGATGACACCCTGTCTTTTGACAGAGGCCCACCTGCTCTGCTGGCAAACCCAGAGCTCTGAGCACCTCCCACAGCCATCCTTCAGCACCCAAGGCAGCTGGGAAGCATCTCCGATTGTCACCTCTTTACTCTGCGCATGGAAGTCACGAAACCAGACCCCACAGGGCCTCCTCCCTCACTGTCCTCAAGACACTGTTGGCATCCGCCAGCTGGGGCAGAATCAGGGAAGTGATGGGGAAGGAGGGAGGCCCATCGAGTCCTGCATCCTGCTGTCCCAGCGGCCAACCAGGTGCCCTTTAGGGGAAATCCCACAAGCAGTGGCTCTCCAGGGATCCAAACAGGGGACCTTCTCAGTTGAGGATCAATCCTGGGACCTTCTGCGTGCAAGACAAGTGTTTTACAAAGCCACTTCCGCCCTACGAAAGGTGGTGGTGTTGCGGGCTTCATGCCCCCACCATGCACACGGCAGCTGGCACTAATCCCCAGCCGTGTCATCCCCTGGACAGCCAATCAGCTGGCTTGGGGGCGTGGCCTGCCCTATTTAACGCAGGATCTCCCTCTTTTGCCGTCTCCAGCTGCTCTGGTTTTCCCACCCTCCCGCCCTATAAGGTTTTCATTCCTTGACCTTGCTATGGACCTCGGTTGGTCGCCATTGAGGGGCCTGATGGGAATTTTTCCACTTGGCAAATTGGCACCAGCCACTTGGTTTTCGCCTACCTCGTAGCAAATCGTCACAACTTTCTGGGTAGTGGCGGTTAGGCATTGGTATAGTTTTGTAGATGGAAGAGGGGAGGAAGCGCCATCACCTGCCCCACATATTGAAGGGTAGTCTGGTAAAGGATTCCGGGGGGCATGACCCCGTCTGAAGGCTGGGGAGGTGAGGGCCTAAGGCACGCCCCCTTTCGGTGACCCTGGGGGAGTTCCTAGTTGATGTGCATCAGCAGGACACCCCCTACTGGTGGTTAACCCTTCCCAGACTTCAGGCGGACGGGCTGAAGTCGGATATAGTTGGTTAGGACCAATCCCTAAGCCAAAACCATTCACCACCTGCAACTAATAAAGTTGTGGCCTTATTTAGCCCATTAACCTTCATAATGGTGTCATGTGTCATTATTTCCACTGGGGGGGGGGCGGGAACTCGCCACGCAACTATGCTGTGCCCCTTCCCTAGCTCCTGCGTGGGCAGACTGCAAAAGCTTCTGGTGACTATAGCAATAGCTACCCATTCCTTGATGCCAGGCTGGGGTGCCAGGTTAGAGGAGGTTAGCCTAATGTGTACCACTAGAAGGAGAGGAAAAGAGTTGGCAGGAAGGAAGCAGACTCCTCTCTCGCATTTCAAAGGAAGCAGACTCCTCTCTCGCATTTCAGCCTGCAAAAAAGCAAGAGGACAAAATGGCCCTTCCCATTTACCACGGTCCATTGTCTGATAGAACCTACAAGCAGAAGGTCCTGGGTTCAATTCTTGAGAACTCCAGGAAGGGCTGGGAGAGACTCCCTGCCTGAAACCCTGGAGTACTGCTGCCAGCCAGTGTACTGCTGCCAGCCAGTGTGGTTTGACTCTGGATAAGGCGACTTCCTAGATTCCAGATGAGTGACAGCTGCTCACACAGACCCCTTGAGCACCTATTTCCCCTCCTCAACTCCCCTTGCACCGTAATGATGGGGGCATAACCAGTATTCCCGAAAATAACAAATCCCTATTAACTTCTATGTTTATTTGAACATTGTTATTTTCGGGAATACTGGGAAATAACAAAGTAAAGAGTAATAAGCAAGAGTTGTACAAGATTATGATTCTAGCTGGAATGGCAGTTATTGCTTTGGGATGGAAAGAAAAGGCCAAATGGAGTATGGAAAAATGGAATGATTATGTTTTTCAATACGTACAATCAGAAATATTCGCAGATAGTGGCAGAGGATAGATGGGAAAACAAATGTCAAAGAATCACAAATAAATGGGTATTTTACAGGAACTGGATAGAAAGAGGGGAAGCCAACCCTAACATACAAGCTCGAATGAACAGACTGTGTACATGGATAAAAATATGAAGAAGGAAGGCCTGACTGGGGGTGGGGAGGGCTGGAGTGGGGAGGGAGGGGGAAGGGGGGGAAGTAAACCGGATGGTATTTTGAACTGATTTTGTTATGTAAGCCTTTTTTTCAGAAACCATATGCAGTGGTACCTCGCAAGACGAATGCCTCGCAAGACAAAAAACTCGCTAGACGAAAGGGTTTTTGGTTTTTTGAGCTGCTTCGCAAGACGATTTTCCCTATGGGCTTGCTTCGCAAAGACGGAAACGTCTTGCAAGTTTGTTTCCTTTTTCTTAACACCGTTAATACAGTTGCGACTTGACTTCGAGGAGCAACTCATAGCACACGGTGTGGTAGCCTTTTTTGAGGTTTTTGAAGACTTTGGTGATTTTTGAAGCTTTTCCAAAACTTTCCCGACACCGTGCTTCGCAAGACGGAAAAAATCGCAAGACGACAAAACTCGCGGAACGAATTAATTTAGTCTTGTGAGGCACCACTGTATATTAATGTTATGTAGTTGGGCATTGTAGTATGAATGAATTTTGTTCTGTATTCTTTGTTTTATAGAATATATATAATAATGTTATGTTACTAAGCAAATTTAATAAAACAGGGGGGGAAATGATGAGGGCATAACGGTGCTCTGCGGTAGTGGGAGAAAAATTCAGCAGGGTTCAGCTCACATTGGTGCAAAGCCCCCCCACAGCTTTGTCGAGCCTTAACCCCGTTGCCCCCCCCCCCCAAGCTGTGCAGAGGGGAGCAGGAGTGAAGGCGGGGGACCTTCACTCAGTACAGAGACCCACACAAACACAACCAGACGTCTGTTGGGGTTGTTTACCAGAAACACTTTTAATGGTAGAAAAGGGTTGATCCAAAAGCTGCCCAGGCCCCCACTCCCTCCCCCCAGACAGCAACATTGCTGAGGGGCAGCCGCTGGAGGGATGCTCTGCGGTGCAAGCCCTGCAGAAACGAGGAGTTTGTGTGCAAAAGCGGAACCGCCGAGGGTCCGAACTCCTGCTAAGCCACATCAGACGTCTTCCTGGAGCCCCAGCGACGAAGCTGGGCTCCCTCAGCATCCCTGACGCAACTCTGGCCAGGAGAAGAGGAAGGGAAGAGGAGAGAGAACGCTGTTTTCTACTGGAAGGCACGGTTCCTCTGTGACCGCTGGGTTCCTGAGAGCTGCCGAACAAAGTTCTCTGCCCCAGGGGAGCCCAGGCCTCGGGAACAAACTGCTTGCACGGAAATGCAGCTCTGCAAGGGACAATTTGCTGGGTTTAGAATCGCAGAATTGTACAGTCGGGGTGGGACTTTCTCCATGGTGAAACCGCTAGTGGTTTGGATGGATCGAAGGCCGAACCCGTTCAGCTCACAGCTCCTGCCTCGCTTCCCGGCTGCGGCACCCCAAAGCAAGCTCCCTGGTGTGAGAATCAGGTTCAACCCTTAGGATGGATCTCCTACTTGGGGACTTCCCTGGCCTTTTCTGGCCCACGTAGGACCAGTCTGAATATTTGGCCTTGGTGAAGATTTGACGTTTTCTTCCCCCAAAAGTTTCTGATTTGAGGTTCTGTTGAAATGAGGCTGCATTTTAACGTTGTATTTTAATCTTGTGTTTAAGTTGTACCTTAATCAATTGTTTTATATCTGGTGTTAGCCGCCCTGAGCCTGGTCTTGGCTGGGGAGGGCGGGGTATAAATAATTTTATTATTATTATTATTATTATTATTATTATTATTATTATTATTATTATTATTAGGATGCCAGCAAAAGGGGCAGGGAAAGAGATCTTGGGCTCTTCTCAGCCACACAGGGCACCAGAGGCCTCTTTCTGCTGGAATAGAGACCTTATTTGGGCTGACGAACTGGAGGTGCAACTCCTGGGTGGGAAAGCACAACGGCGGCAACGCAGAATGCCCAGCCTACACTGCAGGGCTGGAGAGGAGTCAGAGGGAGACTTCCTCCTCCTCCAGAGGAGTGAGTAGCTCATCAGCCCCACCTGCTGGCCTCCAGGGGGCTGAGGAAGCAGGATTCCCCACACGGCAGGTTGCAGAATTGCAAATTGAAAGGGACCACCACCACCCCAGGGTTATCTAGTCCAACTTTTCATACTAAGTGGGTTGCTAAAGTGCTTTGACACGTAACCTGTGGGCCGCACACTGCCCTGCCGCGTGGCGACAGGGAGTGGGGCCTAAATTTGATGCCCTCCCCCCAGCCCTCTTGCTGCCTTCCCAGAGCCAGCGAAGTTTGGTGCCAGGCTTTGGGAAGGAGGCACAAGGCCCACCCGCTTCCGAAGGCATGGAAGGGCCAGGCAGAGGGCTTTCTCGATGGTGGCACCTGCCCTGTGGAACGCCCTTCCTTCAGATGTGAAGGGAATAAGCAGCTATCTTATCTTTAACGTTTATTTTAGCGTTTCCGTGCGCTGCTCTGGTTCGCCAGAAGCAGCTTAGTCCTGCTGGCCACATGACCCGGAAGCTGCACTCCGGCTCCCTCGGCCACTAAAGCGAGATGAGCGCCGCAACCCCAGAGTCGTCCGCAACTGAACCTAATGGTCAGGGGTCCCTTCACCTTATCTTTAAAAGACATCTGAAGACAACCCTGTTTAGGGAAGTTTTGAATATTTAATGCTGTATTGTTTTTAACACTTGACTGGGAGCCGCCCAGAGTGGCTGGGGAAACCCAGCCAGATGGGCGGGGTATAAATAACAAAATATTATTATTATTATTATTATGGAAAGCTCAGCTAGGCTTTGGGAAGGAGGGAGGAGGACTTTGGGACCTTGTCAGAGCCCTGGTGCCTTCTTGCCAAGACCCGGCACCTTGCTTACCTGGATGTGGGAAGGCAGCACTGGGGGTGGGCATCAAATGTTGCTGAGTGCCCCCCAAAAGGGCCGAGAACCGCATGGACCACCCTAACATGGTGCAACTTCCTGCAATGCAGGAATCGCAACCAAAGCATCCCCAGGACGGAAGGAGACCTAAAGGAGCTCTCCACTTTCCTTTAGGAGGAACCTGAAAAAGGGGAACGGTGGGGAGGAAAATCTCCTCTCCCTCTTTCTTTTTCTGGGAATTCTTTTTCCCCTTTGGGGTGGGGGAAGAGAGATGCAACGCAGCCAAGCTCCTGGCAGGAATTCAGCTGTCTCCTGGGCATGTGCAGAGGGGAAGGAAGGCGGAAAACACCTAAGTTGGTCCTCGGTAGAGGGGCGGATTCCCAGCACCCGCCCCATCTTGTGGCCGCCCCTCTGTGGGTTGACGAGGATGCTCAGAGAGAGAGAGAGAGGTCACTGAATTTATTGCTTTATCAAAGGCAGGAGTGGGAACACCAGGATGAAAAATATAAACAAGTCATTAGAAGAAGAAAAACACTGTCAATTTTTTAAGACAAAAGAGGATACAAAAGGTAATAGAAAAATCCATGAGGAGCAGCCTTTGCCAGCTGGTTGCCCCCTGGATCTCAGCCCGGCTGGGGGGCTGATGGGGGCTGGAGTGCAAAGGCTGGCGAAGGCCACACGGTAAAGACAGAGAGAAACATCCTCGATCGGGTTGGGGAGACACAAGGGTTGCAGCTGCCTTTTGAAGGCAGCCAGGCATGATCAAAACAGGAGCGCTTTGCCCAAGAGGTGGCCCCCTCCGAAGAGGCAGGCCTGTCCGCTTGCCACAGCAGCAGAAGGCCAGGGCTGCGTCTAAGGCGGCCGCAGCCCGGCAGGAAAATTGCAGCTGCTTCCCCCGTCGCTCATGTCGGAAGCAGCCGGGGACGCTTTGCGGTCACCGTTGTCGGGGCTTCGAGGGGCAGTGAGAGGCCAGAGGGACCAGGACCCACACGGGCACCCGCTCTGCCAGGGCTGGACTCAAACGAAGGGCAATGGGGAGAAGCCCCTTCCCTTGCCTTCCTCGCATCTGCCAAGGCGCAGGTGCCCCCTCAACTGCCCCAGTCTCAGAAATGGCCCCACTCTCCAGCAGCTGAGGGCCGCTTTGCCCAAGGAGAAACCCATTTTCCCGACTACCACTTCCCAGCATGCACTTCTTCTCTGCAACAGATCGGCTCCGAGGAAGAGGAGAAGGGCATGTGGGGGGGCCTGACGGAGCAGGAAAGGGGTGCTCCACACACAGCCTTTTGGGGGAGGGTTGGTGTGCCTCCCCCGTCCTGCCCCCTTTCCCGCCGGGATGGCAAGTGGTGCAGTACAATCCCCAGCTCCCTTGTAACACCCAACCCACTCATTTCAGAGACATAGAAAACTCCGCAGAGAACATTCAGCATGATTTTGGGCAAACCGGATCCTGCAGAGGCGCACAGGTCCCCTTGCTCCGTGTGTCCCCTTTTCCCAGGAAACCTGGCCTCCTCCAGGTGATTCCGGAGCAGCCACAACCTGCCGCCACTTCCCTGTGCAAGGGCAGAGCAGCCCACTGGAACAGCACCGGGACGAGGGCGTTGGCCTCCACTTGCGCCCTGGGCACCAGCGCAATGGACGCAGCAGAATCTGCTTGTTCGTCGTCCCCAAGACCTGCCAGGACAGCAGCGCAGGGACTCTCCCTTCAGAACTGACAAGAGCACTCAAACTGCCCGACAGCTGCCTCCTCCAACACAGAGAAGCTGTTCCCTTGGGACTGCGCACCCTAGCATGCATTGCCGCATTCCAGAGACCAACACGCAGGGAAGTGTAGTTTGGCAGGTGAGATTTCTGCACCGGCAACCGTAGGGAGCTGGGGTTTTCCGTTGGGCGAGGGTGCTGCCTCTCCCGCAGACAAGCCCTTGGGGAGCAGCTGGCTTAGGCTGCTGCATCCAAGCCCCAGAGGTGCTGGGCACCCACCAGGCGCAGCCAGGAGGGGCGCAAGGCCCGGTTCAAAGGGTACCAAGGAGGAAGAGGAGAGCCTCCCTCCGAGCTCACATCAGCCGACAGCAGCGCTTCTTCTCCACCGGAGTCTCTTCCACCGGGGCGGTCAGTTTGAGGAGCGGGGGGTCCCCGCTGGCCGCCGTGAAATACACAGAGTTGTGCTCCGAGTCCGGGCTGGGGGCCTCGCCAGGGCCCAGGGAAAAGTCCTCCGCGTGGGGCCTCTGCAGCTTGGCGGCCGCCCGCTGGCGCTTCAGGTCGGCCAGGGTGTGGCGCGCCTTCTCCTTGCTGAGCCCGGCCGGCGGGTCGTCCTGCGTGGCCATCTGGTAGGAGGTGCTGCGGTCCAGGCGTTTGGAGTAGAGGTGCTTGGGGTGGGCCGAGCCGTTGCTCTCGGACAGCTGCTCCCCCGGCTCCACGACGATGGCCGGCTCAGCGTCCTGCCAGGACAGAGGGAGGAAGGATGAAGCCATGGCACCTCCTCCCCCCCACCACCGCAGGGCGCAAGGACAGACTCCGAGGACAGACAGAGGGAAAATGTCAAGTGACCTTTCCCAAGAGACCAGAATCCTTCTTGCTGGGGAAGCTAGACTAAGGATACCAGTTTTTTTTCAATGAATCCGGGGACAGTTTAATCAATTAATTAATTAATTACTACACGTTCGGGACATTGATTCTGCAGCGATGGCGGTGGCAGAGGGGTGGCCACCGCCTTGACCTCAACCAACTGCATTCGCTCCAGAAGACACACACACATTTCCCCTTACTTTTTAGGAGGGGGAAAGTGCGTCTTATAGAGCGAAAAATACGGTGATTAAAAAATAAGCCCTCCAATTAAACTGAAACTCAAGCTGGAGCTGCTTCGGTTTTTGAGGCTGTTTCGATTGTGGGGGGAGACAAAGAAATGGGGTGTGTTATTACAGGGGGTCCCAGCAGAGCGGCATGGCTGTTGAGAGCAAACACGGGCGGCTAGCCAAAAGGGCAGGGGCTAAGCTCCCCCCCCCCTGGTCAAGATCAGGCCCCCCCTCACCAAGACGTGTGGCTGGAGCTCGGCGTCCGTCTGCCTGTCCTCGTCCTCCCCTTCGCTCTCCCGCTGCTCAGCCTGCTGCTGCCAGACGATGGCCTCCTTCTCGTGCTCCTTGCGGTAGAGGTTGCTGCGCTCGGTCACACTCACCCGCCTCACCACTTTCCTGGAGAGGGAGGGAAAGAGGGGGCAGGGAGGGGGTGAGAACCGCTTCTGCACAAGCCTCTCAAAGCAGAGAGAGCCTCCAGAAGAATGGCAGGTGAAGACGGTGGACTTTTTGGAGCTGGCCGACCTGACTGGAAGAATCCATGATCAGAAAGAAGAGGAATACCAAGAAGATTGGAAGAAATTTAAAGATTATCTACCTAAATACAATCATACCTCGGGTTGAACGCGCTTCAAGTTGAGCGCGTCCGAGTTGCGCTGTGTGGCAAGCTGGAAGTAACAGAGCGCATTACTTCCGGGTTTCACCGCTTGTGCATGCGCTCAAAATGATGTCACGTGCATGCGCAGAAGCGGCAAAAAGTGACGAATGCATGTGCAGACATGCCATCACTAGTTACGTTTGCTTCTAGATGCGAACGGGGCTCCGGAACGGATCCCGTTCGTATCTAGAGGTACCACTGTACTGTAATATAAGATAATTAGATTGGGACGCGGGTGGCGCTGTGGTCTAAACCACAGAGCCTAGGGCTTGCCGATCAGAAGGTCGGCGGTTCGAATCCCCGCAACAGGGTGAGCTCCTGTTGCTCCATCCCTGCTCCTGCTAACCTAGCAGTTCAAAAGTACGTCAAAGTGCAAGTAGATAAATAGGTACTGCTCCGGCGGGAAGGTAAACGGTGTTTCCGTGCGCTGCTCTGGTTCACCAGAAGCGGCTTAGTCATGCTGGCCACATGACCCGGAAGCGGTACGCCGGCTCCCTTGGCCAATAAAGCGAGATGAGCACTGCAACCCCAGAGTCGTCTGCAACTGGACCTAATGATCAGGGGTCCCTTTACCTTTACCTAAGATAATTAGAAGTCACTTTAAAGTATCAAATAGGCTTAGGATTAGAATAAGAATGAGTTGTAAAGCATTATGGATTTAGACTATTAATAAAAGAGAAGATGATGGTAAACTGAAGGAGTTAGTTTTATTAGAAAGATGGTTTTGGAGAACTGTTACAAGGTGATAAATGAAATTCAGTTAGGGGGGATTTGAGGAAGTCAGATAACAATGAAAGTTAGATTGGGTTTTAGAAGTAATAAGAGTCCATATTTTTGTTTTTTTCAGTATTGTAATGTGTTTTCTTTTGTGTGTTTTATTTGTTATATTTGTTATAAATGTGGAAAATCAATTTAAAAAAATTGGGGAAAAAAGAGAGCCTCCAGAGAGCTTTTGCTCCACCTCCCCACTCATAAATTCACAGAAGGGACACGGGAGGGTCTGGTCCACCCCCTGCAATGCAGGAATCACAGCTGGAGAACCCCTGGCCAATGGCCCTCCAACCTCTGTCCAAAAACCTCCCAGGAGGAAGAAGGTCCCACCCCTTCCACTGTCAAAGAGGCTCTCACAGCCAGAAAGTTCCTCCTAAACTCGGAATCTCCTTTCTTCTCATTTGAGCCTGCCCCATCTTCAGCTGCCTGAAGACGGCTATCCTATCGCTCCTCTTCCTCCTGCCCTGCCCTCCTGGGCCTGGCAGGCTCCTCTGGCCCCACACATTGAGCCCACACCGCACGCCCTACCCTCGGCTTCCGGCGCTGGAGGTGCGTCGCTGCAGCAGGGACTTGTGCTTCTCGTGGGACTTCATGATGGCGTCGTGCTTGTGCTTCAGCTCCATGAGTTTGGCCCGCACTTCCTCGTCGGCACACACGTCTGGCAGGAAGGGGAAAGGCGAGAGTCAGGAACCGGGGGGGGGGGCATTCTGGACCAGACCCTTCTTCCCTCCATCACCTTTGCCGAACCTGGAGCCTCCGCCCAGCAGCAAGGACACGGCATGGCAAGCCCGGTCCAGCAACGCCCTCCCTTCCGAGATCTAGACAGACACTGTCAGATTTCCCTCTAGTCAGAAGGACTAGAGACTTTAAAAAAAATAAATAGAGCAGAGACCTTAAGTGCCAAATTCTGCTTATGTGCACGGCTGAAGAGGGACTGGCTGAAATCATACAAGTTAAATCCAAGCAAGGGAGAGAGCCTGAAAGCTCTTTCTCTGCCAGGTTTCTGCTTGGGGTGCGGAAAGAGCTTTTAAGCTCTAAGCTCTGCTTGGGGTGGAAGGAGCAAGGCCTACTCAGGGCACCAATTCCAGGGTGCTCTTGCAAGATCTTGCAGGGCCGCCCAAGCTCCCGCGATATCTCGTGCGAGCACTCCTGGCCGTCCAGTGTCATTGCCCTGAGTGGGCCTTGTCCAGAGAGAGACGCAGGCAGCTTAAAAGCTCTTTTCGCAGCTGAGTAACCCAAGTGGACTCACTTGGTGGATCCACCCCCATCGTTCTGCCTGGACACTGAGGTCCAGCTCCGAGGGCCTTCTGGCAGTTCCCTCACGGCGAGAAGCTAAGCTACAGGGAACCAGGCAGAGGGCCTTCTCGGTGGTGGCGCCCGCCCTGTGGAACGCCCTCCCTTCAGATGTCAAAGAGATAAACAACTACCTGACATTTAGAAGACATCTGAAGGTAAAGGGACCCCTGACCATTAGGTCCAGTCGCGGATGACTCTGGGGTTGCAGCGCTCATCTCGCTTTATTGGCCGAGGGAGCCAATAAATGTATTTTTGATCTTTGTTGGAAGCCGCCCAGAGTGGCTGGGGAAACCCAGCCAGATGGGCGGGGTACAAATAATAAATTACTATTACTATTACTATTACTATTACTATTACACAAAGGAGCTTTTAAGCTCACCTTTACTTGCCAGGAAGGGCCACTCAGCACATCAGCTCTGGGAGTGCTGGGCATGCTCTCTCCCTCGCTCACTGCCTCATCCAGTAGCTGCAAGGCAGTTCAAGGTTTTAGGCGTGCCCAATATTTGAGTGGGGGACGCGGGTGGCGCTGTGGGTTAAACCACAGAGCCTAGGACTTGCCAGTTGGAAGGTCGGCAGTTCGAATCCCCGCGAAGGGGTGAGCTCCCGTTGCTCGGTCCCAGCTCCTGCCAACCTAGCAGTTTGAAAGCACGTCAAAGTGCAAGTAGATCAATAGGTGTCGCTCCGGCGGGAAGGTAAACGGCGTTTCCGTGCGCTACTCTGCCTCGCCAGAAGCGGCTCAGTCATGCTGGCCACATAACCCAGAAGCTGTATGCTGACTCCCTCGGCCAATAAAGCGAGATGAGCGCTGCAACCCCAGAGTCATCCGCGACTGGACCTAATGGTCAGGGGTCCCTTTACCTTTATCTTTAATATTTGAGTACTGTATACACAGAATTCTTGGAACGATGTGATTAGGAAACTGCCTTGCCCTGAGTCAGACCATGGGTCCACCTAGGTCAATATTGCCTACACGGACTGGCAGCAGCTACTCCAGGGTTTCAGGCAGGTGTCTCTCTCAGCCCTACCTGGAGATGTCCTTGGGGACTAAACATGACACCTCCTGCATGCAGACCCCCAAGGCAAAGGCTCTGGCATTGAACTACAGCCCTGCCCCCAAACTGCACACTGGCAGAAGGCATAAAATGCGACGAGATTCTCCCCACTGAGGTTTGCGCTAAGGATTTTCCAGAGTGCAACCACCACTGCCCAGCCCCAAGGAAGCAGGAGAAGTCTCTGCCCCGGGAAAGGGTGGAGTAGCAAAAAGAAGGAAGGTCCTTGTTCTCTTGGCCTTGAAAGCTATTCGCTGTTTGCACCGCAGCCCTCAGCGTCAACAGAAATAAAACGGGCCTGGACCCAGGAAGCCAAAGCAGGCGCCCCAGTTCTGATGCACACACACCCCACAACCTACTCACCAAGTGGCGTCTCATCCAACACCGACTTGCTGTTGAGATCTGCTCCATGAGCCACCAACAGCTCCACCAGGTGAATCTGCCAGCAGGAGAGAAGAGGTTTTAGCAAAGGGAGGCAGCCGTGACAGGGTGAGACAGTTGCCAGGCTGCTGGGATCAGTTCTAATAATAATAATAATAATTTATTTATTTATACCCCGCCCATCTGGCTGGGTTTCCCCAGCCACTCTGGGCGGCTTCCAACAGAACCCTAAAATATAATAACCTATTAAACATTAAAAGCTTCCCTAAACAGGGCTGCCTTCAGATGTCTTCTAAAGATAGGATAGCTACTTATTTCCTTCACATCTGATGGGAGGGTGTTCCAGAGGGTGGGTGCCACCACCAAGAAGGCCCTCTGCCCGGTTCCCTGTAACCTCACTTCTCGCAGGGAGGGAACCGCCACAAGGCCCTCGGCGCTGGACCTCAGTGTCCAGGCAGAACGATGGGGGTGGTCCACCTCGTTCTGTCTCCTCAGTAGCGGCCAGCCAGGGACTCCCAGGAAGTTCACCAGCAAGGCAGGAAGGTGAGGGCAGCTGGTACCTCTGGCTATCAGAGGAATGCTGCCTCACATATGAACATAAGAAGAGCCTGCAGGATCAGGCCAACGGCCCATCTACTCCAGCATCCTGTTCTCGTAGTAGCCAAGCAGATGCTCCAGTGCGAAGCCCCCAAGCAGGATCTTTCCAGGAATGGGATTCAGAAGCACTGCTGCTGCCAGCCATGGACGCAGAGCCTAGCTATCCTGGCTAGAAGCCATTGACAGTCCTCTCTTCCTTCTCCATGAATTTGTCTCATCCTCTTTTGAAGCCATCTAGGTTTGCAGCCATCCCTGTCTCATGTGGCAGGGAGTTCCAGAGTTTAATTGGGCGCTGCATGAAGAAGGACTTTCTTTTTCACCTGCCCTGCATCTTCCAACATTTAAGCTACATTCAGACTCCCTCTCTGAAGCCTTGAGGGGTCGCTGCCAGTCAGTGAAAGCAATACTGAGTTATATGGATCAACAAGCTAAGGCAGCTTCCTGTGTTCTTACTTTAGAAATGGATTCAGAGTCTGGAGGGAGGGGCTGCTTCCCGCTCCCTTCCAGAAGGGCAGAGCTGCTATTCCACAGCTGAGATGAGTCTCAGGGCCCTTAAGAGTCTTCCCTAACCTTCTCCCGAATGTCATCCTTGCAGCTTCAACCTTCTCCTGTTTCCTGGCACTCTTTCAGGTCACTGGAAAAGAATCAACTTACCTGTAAAAACTTCCCCACCCCTTGGACTTACATGGGCTCCCAGGACGTTTCCGAGCACAATTCAAAGTGTTGGTGCTGACCTTTAAAGCCCTAAACGATCTCGGTCCAGTATACCCGAAGGAGCGTCTCCACCCCCATCATCCATCCCGGATGCTGAGGTCCAGCTCCAAGGGCCTTCTGGCGGTTCCCTCCCTGCGAGAAGCCAAGTTACAGGGAACCAGGCAGAGGGCCTTCTCGGTGGTGGCACCCGCCCTGTGGAACGCCCTCCCATCAGATGTCAAGGAAATAAACAACTATCTGACTTTTAGAAGGCATCTGAAGGCAGCCCTGTTTAGGGAAGCTTCTAATATCTGATGAATGAATGTATTTTAATGTTTTGTTGTAAGCCGCCCAGAGTGGCTGGGGAAACCCAGCCAGATGGGTAGGCTATAAAGAATAAATTTTTTTTTTTTTTTTTTTTATTATTATTATTATTATTATTATTATTATTATTATTCCTGTGGTCTGTTCAGCTCCAACCATCCTCTTTCTGCAGAGCGCTGGCTTTGCAGACCCTGAACCTGCGCATGGCTCCCCCAGGGTTGGGGCTGCTCTAGCAAACAGCGCCAGAACCCTCCTGCAGAGCTCCTGTACCCACAGAGACAAACGCCAACGCCTGGAACGGCTGGCTAATTGCTTGCATTACCGCCAGCTGCCTTAGGAAATCCCTGGCTTATCGAACTGAGCAGGGGATCACCAGGGCCATGTGGTCTCTAGACGGACTCAGATTAATGGGATTACGACGGTCAACGATCTGCCAGGAAAAGGCTACAGAGAGCGGCCTTGGCCACTGGGGGGCAGCACCCTGCCCTGGAGGAGCGTCTGCCGGCGTCCGCTGTTCTCCATGCCAAGGCTGCTTCTGCAAGGGCCCCCGGCCCCCCATTTCCTCCTTCCGGAGCCCTCTGGCACTCACCTGGCCCCAGCAAGCGGCCGCGTGGAGGGGCTGCCAGCCGTCATCGTCCTTGGCGCTCATGCTGGCTTTGTGCTCCAGCAGCAGCTCGGCTGCCTCCAGGTAGCCGTTGGCAGAGGCGATGTGCAGCTGCAGGGCAGAGAGGGCAGTGAGGAAAGGGCAAGGCAGGACGCAGAGGCATGCGCAGAATCCACGTCCCACCCATTCAGCCTGAGCTGCGGCTTCAGGTGAGGAAGACCTGGGTGGGATCGCCCGTCCGCTGCCTTAAACCCACGGAGATGGTGAAACCCATTTCATAGCGGATTTGCTGGCGCCACATAACAGCTGCTCCACGCTGGTAAGAAGTCGATCTTTTACACTTTGGAACTCCCTGCCTAGTGACACCAGACAGGGACCTTCGCTATTCCCTTTCCGGCACCTGCTAAGAACATTCTTGCTCATACAAGTCTACTCGGATGTTCAGAAAGCTGGTGCGAGTTTTAATCTGCTCTCTGGTCTACTGCTGTTCTTAACTTTTGAAAGTTTTATATTATTGTTGTTTATTTTTCTTATTGGTAATTTTATTGTTTTATCTTTTTCACAAACCGCTTTGAGGTGTTTTGTGTTTTTTTTAACCAATCAAGTGGTGTATAAATTTTAGGAAATAAGCAAATACAGTGGTACCTCGGGTTAAGTACTTAATTCGTTCTGGAGGTCCATTCTTAACCTGAAACTGTTCTTAACCTGAAGCACCACTTTAGCTAATGGGGCCTCCTCCCACTGCCGCCATGTGATTTCTGTTCTCATCCTGAAGCAAAGTTCTTAACCTGAAGCACTATTTCTGGGTTAGCGGAGTCTGTAACCTGAAGCGTATGTGAAAAGCTTTCCTGGCTTGGAGCTCAACACCACCTGAGCCGTTTCCCTCTTCTCTGAAACAGAGTCAACACCGAGGCAGAGAATAGATCAGGCAGACTCATTGGAGTGCTTTTTCTGGGCTGGGATGGTGCCCTACAGGTGCCCTTAAATCTTACATATTCTGCCAACCTTCCCTTGAAAGAAAGATCCTGGTCCTGGCAATTTCTCTGGGCTTTGTGGGGGGGGGAAAGGAGATGCCAGCAGTTACAGCAAGATGGGGGGAGACGTCCCCGCTCCCACCGCCCGCCTCAAAGCCAGGCCCTGCGCACCCATCTCACCAGGGTGGCGCTGTGGTCCAGCGGCGTATTCAGGTCCACCCCTTCCTTCACCAGCCGGCGGATGTCGTCCACCATGGCACGCTCCACAGCGGAACGGGCCTCCTCAATGGTGTCCTGAGTGATACCTGAGGATGGAGAGGAAGAGGATGAATGGAAAGCAGCCCACTGCGGGCTGGCAAGGGGACGCTGCTGCGCTGGGAGGAGGAAACAGGGCAGCGCCTCTCTGGCAGGGGCACCAAGGACCTGCCCAGAGACACGTCCTCCACCAGGGCTCCGGCTGCTCCTTAAGAACACCAGAAGAGCCTGGTGGATCAGGCCCATGGCCCATGTTCTTGCAGGAAACCAGCGAGCAGAAGCTGAGCACAAGAGCACTTTCTCCCCCGTTGCAGTTCCCTCCAATTGTGGAGGCCGAGGAAAACCATAGAATTGTAGAGTTGGAAGGGAGTTGGGAGGGATCCTGAGGATCAGGCAGTCTAACCCCTGCAAGGCAGGAATAATAATAATAATTTTATTATTTGTACCCCGCCCATCTGGCTGGGTCTCCCCAGCCACTCTGGGCGGCTTCCAACAAAGATTAAATATACATTAAAATGCCACACATTAAAAACTTCCCTGAACAGGAAGAGGCCGCTGTCCTATGCAAAGATCGAACCTGCAGCCTTGGCATTGTCAGACCATGTATCCTGGCTAGCGGGCACCGATAGCCCCCTCTGTGCCACCTGTGGCCCTCCAGATAATAATAATAATAATAATAATAATAATAATAATAATAATAATAATAATAATAATTTATTATTTATACCCCGCCCATCTTGCTGGGTTTCCCCAGCCACTCTGGGCAGCTTCCGACAAAACACTAAAATACAATAACCTATTAAACATTAAAAGCTTCCCTGAACAGGGCTGCCTTCAAATGTCTTCTAAACGTTTGGTAGTTATTTTTCTCTTTGACATCTGGTGGGAGGGCGTTCCACAGGGCAGGCGCCACCACCGAGAAGGCCCTCTGCCTGGTTCCCTGTAACTTGGCTTCTCGCAGGGAGGGAAGGCCCTCAGCGCTGGACCTCCAGATGCCATCGCACTACGACAGCAGCCCTGGTAAAACACTCCTGTGCTTAAGAGTTGCAAGGGACCTAGAGGGCCATCTAGTCCAAACCCCTGCAACGCAGGAACCGCGGCATCCATGACAGATGCCCCCTTCAACAACCTCTGCTGAGAAACCTTCAAGGAAGGAGAGACCACCCCTTTCCGAGGGAGTCCGCTGAACAGCTCTTGCCGTCAGAAGGTTCTCCCTGCTGCTTAGGAACAGCCCGAGAGGAGAGGACCCACCTTGGTCGGCCATGGCTGTTTCCAGGTAGTCCAACGTGGCATCGTCCTCGCAGAGGTCGTACGGCATGTTCCCATCCGAGTTGACGGCCAGCAGGTTGGCGCCTCTGGAGGAGGAGAGGAAGAAGGGTTGGAGAAGCAGTTGGCAGGCAAGCAAGCAAGCGTCCCTCTGCCGTGCCCAGGGCCACTGCCGACGGCACGGCCCAACTCCTGGTTGTGTAACAGATACAAGGAGTTATTTCCGTTCCGGAGCAGCAGCACTAGGAAAACATGCTTTGTGGGTCCTCTTCAGAGAGCGCGGCAGATTGAGTTTCCTCCTCGCCCTTGGCTGGGGAGAGCGGATGAAACGGGATCCTGCTCCCCCACAGCACCCCGCCTCTCCCTCCTGCAAGCGCCCTGCAGCCTCAAGGAAGGGGGTGCTGAGCCCCCGCAAGGCCACCCTGGAGTCAGAAGTGAGCAGCGATGAAGAGGGGAGATGCTGGAACCGGGGGGGGGGGTGGCAAGGCCAGCTGCAGGCAGCAGCGTCACAATGCAAAACAAGAGAATGTGCTCACTTGTTTTGCATTCTTGTCACCACCAAAATTAATTCATTACCTACTTTTTCTGCCGCCACCCCCCCAAAAAAAGTGAGGCAGCTCCCCCAGAAGCTGAAAGTGACCTGTGCTAGAAATTCCCCAGGCGTGTTTTGCGACTGGCTCGGGTCCAACTGAGACCACGTGGAGATATCTGGATTCCAGGCTGGCGACCGGGGAAAGCAAAAAGCCACTCAGAGTAGGATCTGAAATATTTTCCTTGAAGCTTGAATGTCTTTTGTTCTATTTGTTTTATTTGACACTTTAATGTGCTGTAATGTGTTAATTTTAATGTGTTAGTTTTAATGTGTTAAAGCTATGCTTTTCCCAGTAGTGATGTATGGAAGTGAGAGCTGGACCATCAAGAAGGCTGATCTCCAAAGAATGGATGCTTTTGAATTCTGGTGCTGGAGGAAGAAGAAGAAGAAGAGTTTGGATTTGATATCCCACCTTTCACTCCCTTTAAGGAGTCTCAAAGCGGCTCACATTCTCCTTTCCCTTCCTCCCCCACAACAAACACTCTGTGAGGTGAGTGGGGCTGAGAGACTTCAAGGAAGTGTGACTGGCCCAAGGTCACCCAGCAGCTGCAAGTGGAGGAGCGGAGACGCAAACCCGGTTCCCCAGATTAGCAGACTACCGCTCTTAACCACAACACCACACTGGCTCTCTTGAGAGTCCCATGGACTGCAAGAAGATCCAACCTCTCCATTCTGAAGGAAATCAGCCCTGAGTGCTCACTGGAAGGACAGATCCTGAAGCTGAGGCTCCAAGACTTTGGCTACCTCATGAGAAGAGAAGATTCCCTGGAAAAGACCCTGATGCTGGGAAAGATGGAGGGCACAAGGAGAAGGGGACGACGGAGGATGAGATGGCTGGACAGTGTTCTCGAAGCTACCAGCATGAGTTTGACCAAACTGTGGGAGGCAGTGGAAGACAGGAGGGCCTGGCGTGCTCTGGTCCAGGGGGTCACAAAGAGTTGGGCACGACTAAACGACTAAACAACAACAACGTGTTGTAAACCGCTCTGAGATTTGTTCTTTAAAATATAAAGCAGCAACAACGGCCTGCTGGATCAGGTCTACGATGACCACATCCTGTTCTCACAACAGGATCAAGCAGGATCCAACACAAAAGCAACCGTCTCCCCTCCTGTGGCTTCCAGAAGCTGGCATTCAGAAGAATTGCTGCCTCCGACTGTGGAGGGCAGAGAACAGCCATCAGAGCCAATATCGATAGCCCTCTCCTTCATGAGTGGGCCTGGTCCTCTCTTGCAGATGGTTTGGGGCCATCGCTGCCTCTGCTGATGCAGCACTCCGGGAGCAGAAGGCGAAACCCAGGGGCCAAAAGGGAAAGGGGCCTGCTGAGGCCCCAGCGCCCCTGGGGTGAAGATTTCACCTCCTTCCCAACGTATGCACCCCCTTTCACCCCTCAAACTAGGTCTTCATGGAAGAAACTGACCCAGAGGACTTGACTTGCTGGGGCAGCCCAATGATCCTCTGAGCTTCACATCCTGCCTCTCAGTAGTGGCAAACAACAGAAAAAAGACAGGTATTCAAACCTTTTTTGTAAATTCACTATTAGAAACTGTACCTCTGAGTCCTCAATCCTTTGCTTTACCTAGGCCAAGTTAGGAATATAGTACTTCAGAATTTTTGGGGTTTCTACCCCCTTTTTTGAATTTTGGTCATTTAAAGTTTATGATTTTTCTATTTCCTTCTGAGGAAACAGAATTGTTCAGTGAAACGAGGTTTGTAGTCAGCATCCCTTTAAGGCTTTGTTCAATTTTATTTTTCCTTAAGCTTTTTGATTTTTATTATTTAGTTTATTTCCACAAGATAATATTACTTTTCGTTTCAGGGATTTTCATGGCATTTCATTCGTTTTGTGCAATTTCTCAGTAGTGGCAAGCCAAACAGGCCAGGGGCGGTCTGGAGGGGGTCGCAGGGGGGCAATCTCTTCCCCACATACACACCACACCCCCCCACACTTTCTGGCATTCAAAGGGCTGAACATGCCCCCAGAACAGAGGTTGCACTTTGGTGTATCAGGACATTGACTTAGCTGCTGCCTTGAGTTCCCCTGTCTGCGTCTTCCTTTCTTAGCAGCACTTAGGTTGGTAGCCATCACAGCATCCTGCAGCCATGAGTTCCATAGGTCCATCGCATATTGTGCAAACAGGAGCTTCTTTTGATGTGCCGTAAACCTGCACATCAATTCCAGCAAACAGCTCCAAGGAGAGGAAGCAAGGCCATTTCCCCATTTCTACCTATTCCCCATTCGCAATCTGTGACCGTTTCCTTCATGCTCCCTCCTGTTTAAGCCTCTCTTCATCGCCGCAGCGAGGGCTGAAGTACGTCTACGTGACGCAAAGGATACAGGGGCCCTCACCAGGCAGGGAGACCCGCAACTCAAGGCACAGCAGCTGGGGAACTCTCTGCCACAAGGTGAAAGGGACTGCTACAGATTTCTGCAGAAAGCTCGCTCGTTGGCAGGGCGAAAGTCTTGCTCACAGGAGATCCCCTGCAGGCAGCCAACTACACCAGTGACACAGTTGCTCTGCCAACAATGCAAGCCTGTTAAATATTTACAGCCCTACAAGTGAGATCCAAAACAATTGCAGTGCAGCCCAAGAACGTGACCTCAATTCCAGGTGACGTGAGGAACCTGGTAATGATGCCATGGGGAGGAGGGGCAGGATGCCTCCCACAACGAGCGCAGTGGGTCGCAAGGATGCCCTGATCCTGTTAACAGCTTAGAGATGGGAGGCATCCCGGGGGAGAAAGAAGAGAAAGAGACCCCTGCAACTCCCCACTTGCATGCGATTGTACACACGTGCAGTGCCAGGAACCCGGAAGTGGTGGGTGACTTGCGAGGAGACCCTCCCCAGAGCCCAAAGATGCTATGGAGTCTCCTCATGATCCAGAGGTGCAGCGGGACCTTGTGGAGGCTGCTCGGTTGAGGCTAAAGCGGTGGCTGCTGTGCTGCCCCATGTCAGTTGTTAGGCGGGGAAGCTGAGCAGCCTCAACAAAGCCCCACTGTGCCTCTGGCTCACGAGAAGACCCTCCCCGAAGCCCTACACTGGGCAGGTTCCTACGCTGGACTAGCACAAGGGCCTCCCCACTCAGGTTTCAAAGTGTGGCCCCTTGTCAGGGGCCCTGCAGAGATATCCTAGCGGGTGTTAGTTTCTGTTTGGGCCACTGTGCAGTGCTTTTGGAGTCACAGGACTCTGTTTACATTCCTGGGATTCCAGACTGTTGGAAGTCTCACGGAAGAGAGGAGACGGATGTGATGTTACGGGTTTCCTGTTCCTTTGTTGTTCAGTTGCTCTCTGTCTTTCACAGAGAGAGGATGATTTCTTTTCTGTCTGCGTAAAGGTAAAGGGACCCCTGACCGCTAAGTCCAGTCGTGGACGACTCTGGGGTTGCGGTGCTCATCTCGCTTTATTGGCCGAAGGAGCCGGCGTACAGCTTCCGAGTCATGTGGCCAGCATGACTAAGCTGCTTCTGGCGAACCAGAGCAGCGCACGGAAACACCATTTACCTTCCCGCCAGAGCGGTACCTATTGATCTACTTGCACTTTGGTGTGCTTTCGAACTGCTAGGTGGGCAGGAGCAGGCACCAAGCAATGGGAGCTCACCCCGTTGCAGGGAATTGAACCGCAGACCTTCTGATCGGCAAATTCCTAGGCTCTGTGGTTTAACCCACAGCGCCACCTGCGTCTGTATGCGTAGCTTAGTAATAAAACTCTTTGCAATGTAGCTCATAAATCTCGTCACTTCTGCTGCTGGATACTCTGCGTAATGGGAACATGCTTGGAGCCTCATCAGAGGCTCAGGTCGTTAATCACGTTGGAGGCAATTCCGAAGGGCTCGACTGGCAGAGGAGTCACTCGGTCAAACGCAACTCTGACAGTGGGGGCCCATCCCCTGGCCCCGGGGGGGGGGGGGACCTCCTTCGTGACCCTTACTTGTCAATGAGCAGCTCCACCAGATGCAGGTGCCCGCAGGTGGCGGCAGCATGCAGGGGGGTCCAGAGCTCGCTGTCGCAGGCGTTGACGTCGGCCCCGGCTTCCAGCAGCAGCTGCACAATGTCCCTGTAGTCGTCAATGCAGCACTGGGGAGAAGGGGAGGAGAAGCATGAGGCCAAGGCAGAGCAAAGGGGCTTTCGCTGCCTTCAGATGTCTTCTAAAAGTCAGATAGTTGTTGTTCTCTATGACATCTGGTGGGAGGGCGTTCCACAGGGCGGGCGCCACCACCAAGAAGGCCCTCTGCCTGGTTCCCTGTAACTTGGCTTCTCGCAGGGAGGGAACCACCAGAAGGCCCTCGGCGCTGGATCTTAGTGTCCAGGTAGAACGATGGGGGTGGAGATGCTTCTTCAGCTGCACTGGCTCCCAGTGGAGTACAGGATCAGGTTCAAGGTGAGGGTTTTAACCTTTAAAGCCCTATACAGCCTAGGACCCTCATACCTACGGGACCGCCTCTCCTGGTATGTCCCACAGAGGACGTTACGGTCTGCAAATAGGGAGGTTAGGCTGGCCTCAACCAGAGCCAGGGCTTTTTCGGCCGTGGCTCCGATCTGGTGGAACGCTCTGTCCCAAGAGACTGGGGCCCTGCGGGAATTGACATCTTTCCGCAGGGCCTGCAAGACAGAGCTGTTCCGCCTTTGGCCCCCTCTCTCCTTCTGTAATCCTCATAGAACTCTAGCCCAATGGTTGCCATTCATTTGACTCTGAATTGATTTTAGAATGAATTGGTTTTAGAATGCATTTCAATTAATTGATTGTGATTTTATGTAAACTGTGTTATTTTTACTGTCGTTAGCCGCTCTGAGCACAGCTTCGGCTGGGGAGGCAGGGATATAAATTAATTATTTATTATTATTATTATTATTATTATTATTATTATTATTATTATTAAGGACAGCTTCATAAAGCCATCTGGGCGTCAATGAACATTCCTCCTAGGAACTCCATTCCCCAAGAGGGGAGAAGGGATGGCAACCGCCTGTCTGAACAGAAAGAATTCCCACCTTGCTGCTTTCTTGCCCAAAGGGGGGGCGGGCAGCAAGCGGTGGGGTGAGCATAGCAGAGAGACCATAAAAGTCTATGATCCTATGATCATGCCAGACCCTTTATACCCTGTGGCTGGCTGGCTGGCACTGACGACGAGAGGCAGGTGGGGAACCTGGAAAGCAGGCACTGGGCTCACCTGGTGCAAGGCAGTGAGGCCATCTTCGTTGTACAAATTGGGGCTGAGGCCGCTCTGGAGGAACTGGCGAACTGCAAGAAACAAAAGACCCTTTTTAGACAAGCAGGAGTGCCCAGATTCATAGCTGTCAACTTTCAGATTTGAAAATAAGGGATCAGCAGCCTCACCTGTCCCGGGGACAGTCTACGGGATATCTAACAATCCGGGATAGCAGTGGGAAACGGCGCTGGAATAAGGGAATTTCCCGCAAATAAAGGGAAGGTTGCCAGCTATGCCCAGACTGGGTCAGGGAGTCAAAGGGAACAAGAGGGTACCAAGGATAGGAAGAGAAACAAGGACTCCCCCCTGTATAATCCACACAGATTCTGGGATCCCAATCATTTTGAGAATGTACTGATCGTTTTTGCACAGTACTTAGTACTTGGTTTGGGCCCCTTTTGCATCAATTACTGCCTCAATGCAGTGTGGCATGGATGCTATCAGCCTGTAACTGATGCAAAAGGGGCCCAAACCACGTACTGAGTACATATGCATGCTTCTGCTTCTCAGAGGTCCAATATTGCTCTATTTGCAATCCTTGTTTTGCTGGTTTCATTTAATATTCTAATTTTCTGAGATTGTTAATTTGGGGTTTTCATCAGCTGTATACCATGATCATCACAATTATAACAAATAAAGGCTTGACATATCTCGCTTTGCATGTCATGAGTCTATGTCATATATTAGTTTCACCTTTTAAGTTGAATTACTGAAATGAATGAACTTTTCCACGATATTCTAATTTTCCGAGTTTTACCTGTACTAGCGGCTTTGCTTCTCAATATTCTCTGGTTGGCCTCTGTTATTTTCTCCTACTGATAAGGAACCTACCTAAGGACTCTATATGGGCTCTTGGATACCCCATAAGGGGAAAAGGGCAGATTTTGGTTTACAACACCACACACTGGGCAATCCGTCGGCTGCGGTTTTGATCACCTTAAAGGGCTGCTAACTCCTTTAAGGCTCTTCTTCCCCGTGCTTGGGAGGAATCGCCTTCCCGCATGACGTAACAAAGAGAGCGCAGCAGTGACCACAAACACCTCTGGCACTGAAGCGCATCGACAGTCCCGGGAGCAGCCGAGGTGACGCAGGCAGGGAGGCCACTCAGGTTGGCCAGGTTGGGTAAGTAGGTTAACACCTTGGCCTGGCCTGGCCCAGGTTTGTAACCCAGGCTCCCTCGACACCGCAAGTTGTCAACTGTTTATAGTTGGCTCAAAGAGAGCAGCCACATCCTTTGCCCTGGCTGAAACTGGAGCCTCCAGCTGGGGTGGAGCCTGGGCAAGAACAGGCGTTTAGGGTGCATGTCAGCAACACAACAGGCTTAAGATGCACATCACTAAGTGTCAGATGCTGCTGGCGGTTGCTCGTGAGTAACCAAGTAGGACGCTGATCTGGCTTTTATAGGTTTTATTCCTCAAACTATTTACAGTAAGTGAGAGCTGGACCATAAAGAAGGCTGATCGCCGAAGAATGGATGCTTTTGGATTATGGTGCTGGAGGAGACTCTGGAGAGTCCCATGGACTGCAAGAAGATCCAACCTCTCCATTCTGAAGGAAATCAGCCCTGAGTGCTCACTGGAAGGACAGATCCTGAAGCTGAGGCTCCAAGACTTTGGCCACCTCATGAGAAGAGAAGACTCCCTGGAAAAGACCCTGATGTTGGGAAAGATGGAGGGCACAAGGAGAAGGGGACGACAGAGGACGAGATGGTGGGACAGTGTTCTCGAAGATGCAAGCATGAGTTTGACCAAACTGCGGGAGGCAGTGGAAGACAGGAGGGCCTGGCGTGCTCTGGTCCATGGGGTCACAAAGAGGCGGACGCGACTAAACAACAACATTTACAGTGCAGATCTACCAAGTTCATGTCCGTCTCAGTCCCTTGCAGAATCCGGGAGTGGCCCCTTCCAGCTTCTCCCCCAACGTAAGAACTTTGGCACCCCAAGCCTCCTCCTCCCCTCTGTGCAAGCTGGGTGACGGAAGGGGCGTGCGTCCCCCCTGGCCAGCCTGGCGAGGTGAGGTGCCAGGGCTCTCAGCAGCATCCTTGAGCCCTTTCCTCGCCTGGCTGGCCCCTTCCCTCTCTTCCCCACTGGAGGTGTGGCTCCTCAGGAGTTTCGGAGGCTCTCTGTATCCCAACGGCCCCCTGCCTCCCTCCCCAGTTCTGATGGCCGGATCCAGGAACTGAATAAGCCCTCACCTTGACCAAAACAAAACCAGCCCCTTTGCCAGAAGTGAGGGAGTGGGCAGCCCAGGCAGGGGGGAGGATGAACCATGCCCCCCCTTCTCTATCACAGGCTGACTTAAGGGTTGCATCCTGCTGGCAGCAGCACTGCTCGGCGGCAGCCCAACCACCCCCTTGGCTCCACAGAGCTGCGAAGGGACCCAGAGCAGGGGTCAGCACCCTTTTTCAGCAGGGGGCCGGTCCACAGTCCCTCAGACCATGGGGGGGGGCGGACTATATTTTTGGGGGGGAAATAATGAACGAATTCCTATGCCCCACAAATAACCCAGAGATGCATTTTAAATGGAAGCACACATTCTACTCATGTAAAAACACGCTGATTCCAGGACCACCCGCGGGCCAGATTGAGAAGGCAATTGGGCCGGATCCGGCCCCCGGACCTTAGTTTGCCTACCCCTGGCCTAGAGAGTCACCTGGATGAGGCTGGGCATGTTCTCTGCCTGCCCCCAGCAGGCTGGGGAAAATGTAGGATCTGAGGAGAGGAGCAGGTGAAGCATTTCCAAATAAATCAGCATATAATAAAGACCTTTCTCTCTCTTTTTTTGAATAACACAATCTCTCCCTGTCGTATAAAAAAGGGCATGCAGTACGAAAGCTTTCCATGGAGAGATCGAAGGAGCTGGCGTGGGTGCCCACATCTTTCCATACTTTCAGAGCTGCCTTTGAAAAGGGATTCAAAAATATTATTGTTATGTATTAAAAGTGGCAGATTCGGCACGCTATATAGTATCATAGAATCATAGAATTGTAGAGTTGGAAGGGATGCCAAGGGTCATCTGGTCATTAAGAATGGATAAATATGAAGAAATCTGGAAGGAATATTTAAGCGATAAGGTGGATAGTGGTGGGAGTAGGGGGAGGAGAGAGAGGGGGGGGGAAATATTGTTTAAAAGGTGTAGTCATAGGTATATCAGTGTATTCAAATCTGAATTGTCAAATTGTGTTATTAGTGTTATTATGATTTTTGTTGTATGTGTCTTTTGCGGTTGTTGTTTGTATTGAAAAAATGATTAAATAATTTTTTTTTAAAAGGGTCATTGGTCCAAACCTCACACTCTGCAGGAATATATATATATATATATTATCAAACTCCAAATTTGCCACCATGTTTTATCATTTGTGTTACGTATTATTCTAATTACATTTTGAATATGGCGAGCGTCATATCTTTGCAAATGAGATAAAGCCAGACACAAACACATGAACCCCGGACAGATTACAGCTAATCGTAATCTTTTACACTGGTGTACAAAGTTTACATCGCCTTTAACGAGTTCTGCCGTTAAGAGAGAGGGAGGGGAATTTTTCTCAAGCAAGTGTCTGGAACAAGGCAGGCTCCTGAGAGCCTTTGGGGGGACTCTGACCTCCCCCAGCCCCAACCGAGGCCTTACTTGTGTAATAAAAAAAATTAAGGTATCATATATATAATAAATGTTCATAAGTGTACCAAGCAAACACGTAGCTAAATATATAAACCACATGTCTGGAGCAGCACAGGAAGACAGTCGTGAAACCATTTCAACTCCCAAACTGACCAAATGTTTTCTCTGCAAGGAGGGAGGGGGTGAGGGAACCTTCCCATTGTCTCAGGAATTGGGTAATCGCCATCTCAAAGGAATGGCTAGACTACCAGGAAAGGCAAGGAGATAAGGCATTATCAGATAACCTGGCAGACAGGGGGAAAAAACAACATTCAAATTTCTGTTGTAGACCGCCTTTTCTGTGATGTAGGTATGATGTATCTGGGGGGTGGTCTTGGGCTACACCCCTTCTGTGATGTATGTATGATTCAGGGATTAAGTAGTTATAATAACAAAAGAGTGACCAAAACCCAGATAATGCAATCAGGTAACTTGCCAGACAGGAGATAAACAACGCACTCAGATTTCTGTTGCAGACCGCCTTTTCTTTGATGTATGTATGAGGTTTCTGGGGGTGGTCTTGGACTCCAGGGCAGGGAATTTAAAATGTCTATATAAGGGCAGGCACCCCTTTGTTCTGGGTCCTCCTCCTCCTGCGTGTGAGGGGAGCACCCTGTTACAACAGATCAATAAAGATCAGGCTTACTAGCTGCTTTGCTTCTCAATGTTCTCTGGTTGGCCTCTGTTCTTTTCTCTGACCGATGGAGAACCTACAACGGACTCTATAAGGGCTCTTGTGTCCCCCATAAGGGAATAAGGGCAGGTTTTGTTTGCAACATTGCCACAGGCAGGCAGGCTGCAGCGTTCATCTGGAAAGCCTGCCCCACTGTGACCCCAGGCAGGACCTCGCTCACGTCAGGAGGGTTACAGCATGGTCAGGAAGGAGCGGTGTGGCTGCCACGTGACTCCCTCACCGGGGCTTTGATTGCTATTGAAAGAGGAACGATTTTGTCCGTGTTGCCCTGCAGGACGGAACAATAATCTGCTCTGTGTGACCTCAACATCGCAACTGCAAGCCGGTCGCTTAAATTAAACAGTCAGATGCAATTAAAAAAATCAGAGCTAAAACCCAAGAGGGTGTGTGTGTGTGTGTTGTTTTAGCAAAGAGAATCTCTCCTGCTAACCACCGCAAACCCTGGAGAACGTGAGCCGCAAATGCAAATTTGGGAGAGGCAGCTCAAGGGCAAGAGGAGGTCCTGTTCAGAAGGGCCCAGACACAATTCTTTGTGGTCTCCCTAAGAAATCTCACTTAACTCCAGAGTCATCAATGCAGGATCTGCCATGTGACTCTGGGCAAACTGGGTGTGTGGTTTCACACCAAGCAAATGCCGCAACACACACACCCTTCTGCTTTTCAAGATGATGATGATGATGATGATGATGATGATGATGATATATTATTTATACCCCGCCCATCTGGCTGGGATTCCCCAGCCACTCTGGGCGGCTTCCAACAAAATATTTAAATACAGTAAGGCATCAAACATTAAAAGCTTCCCTAAACAGGGCTGCCTTCAGATGTCTTCTAAAAGTCTGGTGGTTGTTTATCTCTTTGATATCTGGTGGGAGGGTGTTCCACAGGGCAGGAGCCACCACCAAGAAGGCCCTCTGCCTGGCTCCCTGTAGCTTTGCTTCTCGCAGGGAGGGAACCGCCAGAAGGCCCTCGGAGCTGGACCTCAGTGTCCGGGCAGAATGATGGCGGTGAAGACGCTTTTTCAGATGACAGATCACAGCCAATAAATGGATAAGGGCAACAGGGGGACAGGACAGGAACACTGGCATCCCTCTTGGAGCCAGAAGAGACCCAAAGGGGTTATCTAATCTTGCAGGAGCCCCAAGTATGGCACAGTGGTTAGAGCGCTGGACTAGGACCTGGGAGACCAGGGCTGAAATCCCCACTTGGCCATGCAGTTCACTGGGTGGCACTGGGGACCAGGCACAGCCTCTCTCAGCCTCACCTACCTCACAGGGCTGGCGTGAGGATAAAATGAGAACAACATACGGCCCTTGAGCTCCTTGGAAGAAAGTTGGGTGCAAATATAATAAATAAGGAACTCATAAACTTCAGAGCTCAAGGTGTTCAACGCAAGAAGCCTGGAGTGCTACCCAAAGCATATTATGACAGAAGCAAGCAAGCACATCACTGGAAGCTAATTCTTTTCCTTTAACTAATCCCTTGATTTTATCTCTGCTGTGACTTGTCTCCTCCCAGTATTTTTAAGTTTATAGTCATCATAATAATAATTTCAATCTATATCCTGTTTTCCTCTCAAGGGAGTCCAGGGCAGCAGACACAACAATGACAAAACATTAAAACCAGTTAGAAACTTTCAAGAAGTTTAAAATGTTCTAAACACATGATCTCAACCAATAATTTCAGAGTTGCCAGGAAGACTGCCCTTTGGCCATCAAATGCCTAGGCCAACAGGACTGTTTTCCAATTCCTCCTGGAAGTTACTAACGTTGGGATACAGACTTGCCTCGCTAGGGAACCACCACGGAAAAGGCCCTGGCATGGGTCAATGCCAGTCCAGAAGCCCTCAGTGCCAGTGTCACCACCAAAGCCTCTTCAGCTAATCGCAGCTGGCGCAGTGCTTTCAGCACCCGCAACACGTGGTCCCCTCATTCTGAAAGGGATCGCAAGGTTAAAATGCAATTTAAAATGCAGCCTCATTTTAAAAGTAGCCCCTAGATCAAAGCCATAAGGGGAGGGAAACATAAGGGTCAGACCGAGTCCAAACCAAAGGCCTGGTGGAACAGCTCTGTCTTGCAGGCCCTGCAGAAAGATGTCAAGTCCCACCAGAAGGTCCTTGGAGCTGGACCTCAGTGTCTGGGCAGAATGATGGGGGTGGAGACGCTCCTTGAGAAGAATTTTGATGGCAAGAGCTGTCCAACAGTGGGACGGACTCCTTCAGGAGTCTACCTGTCTGAAGTCTACCTGTCTGAAGCTACAGCCAAACCAGTCCTCCCCGCCACCACCTCAGCGCTGACTCCTGGAGCTGGCTCTGGAACTGTCCCTCCTGGCAGGGTCACCTAGGAGTCCCAAGCACCGCAATGGAACCAAGGCTAGCGAGGTCCGAGGGCGAACAACGGCAACCATGTCTGTTCTCCAAACCCCAAATGCGTTATTTAAAGGCCATTGTCACTTCCAATATCCAGCCAAGCAAAAAGAGCAGCAATTTGTTCCACATTTCCTGTTCACTTTGGAGGCTCAAGAGGCAAGGCCTGACAAACCCAAGTGAGCCAGAGATCCAGGAAATCAAGGCCAGCGAGAAGGAAGCCAGTCTTGATAGCAGCACGTGGAGAGTTTGGGTGGCAGGTTTTCTCAAGTGCAAAAAGGTCCCCAGAGAGACGGCTGAGGCCAAACCGCAAGCCTTTGTGCACACCTAGAAGCTGGATGCGGTCCAAGGGCGAGGGGTGTGTTTTCCGGCCCCAACCCCTTATGAAAACACCTGCTGTCTTCCAGCCAGGAACCTCTCCCTGCCAACAGAAACTCGCCAGAAACCCCGAGGCAGAGGGAAAACACCTATGGAGGCAACAGGAACTGGCCCTGTTTATGCACCACGGGGATGCAGTCAATATTGAGTCCGCCAGGAGGGGTGTTCAGTGGTAGAAAGGGTCGAGTCGATCAAACATAGGGTGGCAAGAGGGGCATTGAAGCAACAATGAGAGCACAAGATGGCACAAGGGAGGGGTTCTATGGACTCAGCAGCCACGCAGCATGAAAACCCCATCAGTCCAGTTCCTCTTTATCAATTGCATCTTAAGGGGAACAAGGGAAAGCTTGGCCTGCTGTCTCAGATGCCTTCAGAGTTTGTCCTGGGCCTCCTTCCAGAATCATCCCACTTAAGTATGACTCACAGAATCACAGAACAGCAGAGTTGGAAGGGCCCCGGGGGCCATCTAGTCCAACCCCTGCAATGCAGGAATCTCAGCTAAATCACACATGCCCAGACTGCATAAGGGCCACTGCAGAGAGGCAGGTCAGTTGGGGTGGGTGTCACCCCTTCGGGGTCATCGTGAGGCTAAAGGTACCCCCACTTTATGTTCATATAGTTGGATTATTATCCAGTAGGAGAAAGTGAGTGGTCCATTATAGGATGGTAATTGGCACTGAGTTTTTTCTCACTGCTCAGAGAAGGAATCTGGTCTGTGAGGTTCCTCTGTGTTGAAACTTAATACCAGTCTATGAGTCTGGACTGGTACAGAGTCAGGCCCTCCCTGGGTGGGTGACAAGGAAGGGGTGCTTATGATGCCTCTTGAGCTGGCTTCTTGCTTCAGAGACAGAAGTGGGGAAATGAGCTGGTTGTAAACGGTGCTTGATGCTGCCAGGGATTCTTCACGAATTAGACATTCCCTTTGCGGCAAGTGGTTGGTTGGGAATGAACTGCGTTATGGGGTTGGCTGATAGGAATGGCTGAGAGAGACTGGTATGTGGGGGTTGGGGGGGCAGGCAAAGTTGTGCTTTGTGAAACAAGAGTGTGGAGAGAGGCTGAGGGTGCAGCCTCTAAACCCATCGGTTTTGCTCAGCCGCTAATGAGTTTTGTAACATGTGATTTCCTTTCAGGCATTTAAGAGGATGTTTTGTTTTGTTCCTAATCAGGCCGCTTTACAACATGGACTTTCATTGCATTTTGGCATTCGGTTTTCATTTGCAATATCTTTTAATGCTGTAGCTGTGATGTTTTAAGGCATCCTTTATCTGTTTAAAGATATTGTTTCTCTAAATAACTTTTAATGCTGTTTTTGTGGATTTGCGACTCAACGTCGTGAGAGTTTGCAGAAGTGATGGTATGAAGGATCCCATTGTTCTTGCTGGCTGAGCAGGACTAGATCTCTTTCGGGTGAACACAGGAGGACAGGCTTCTTCGTGGGAAGAGAACAGCTCAGAAAGGCAACCAATTGCCTAGGGTGGTGGGCTCTCCCTGGCTGAGGGTCTTCAAGCAGAGACAGGACAAACCATCTCTTGGGGATGCTGATGCTCTGGATTTCTTGCTAAGGGTGGGGAAGGGGATGCGCTAGATGGCCAGCCTTGATGCCGAAATCCAGCATAACCTGAGCTCTGCGAGTGAAGCGTTCTCCCGATTGAAATGCAGTGTGTTTGAGGACTGGGACATTCGCAGGGAAACCAAAATGCTTGTTTACAAAGCTATTGTACTGCCAACCTTACTGTATGCTTGTGAAACATGGACCACTTATAAACTCCAGCTCCAGCTCCTCGAAAGATTCCATCAATGGTGTCTCCGAAAAATTTTACACATCACTTGGGAAGACAGGCGAACTAATATCAGTGTACTGGGAGAAGAAAAGATCACCAGTGTTGAAGCAATGATTCTTCAACATCAACTTCGTTGGACTGGTCATGTTGTGCGGATGCCTGATGATCCTCTTCCAAAGCAACTGTTCTATTCCAAACTCAAAAATGGAAAGCGTAATGCTGGTAGTCAACAAAAGAGATTTAAAGGCTGTCTCAAGGCAAATCTTTAAAAATGTAGTATAAACACGGACAACTGGGAAACACTGGCCTGCGAGCGCTCCAGTTGGAGAACAGCCTTTCCCCAAAGGTGTCATGGGCTTTGAAGACACTCGAACTCTGGATGCAAGGGAGAAACATGCTAAGAGGAAGGCACGCTTGGCAAATCCACACCGTGATCAACTCCCACCCGGAAACCAATGTCCCCACTGTGGAAGGACATGTGGATCCAGAACTGGCCTCCACAGTCACTTACAGACTCACTGTTAAAACTGTGTTTATGGAAGACAATCTTACTTGGCTACAAGGGATCACCAAAGAAGAAGATGAAGAAGAAGACAAGATCTCCCTCAATTCTACGATGCCACAACTGAACTGCCTGCTCTTTCCCCCTCCCTATATCTGGCACTACTAGACAGCTAGGAAGCCCACACTCTGCAGACATAACAAAGAGACATCACTCAGAGGAAATGCATTCCACATGTGCTACTGCTGTTCCTGAAGATGCAGCTTCACTGACTGTAGTTTAGATCGACTGCAGCTGCCTTTCTTATCATAAGACAGGATCGTGATCTGACTTTCTGCCTCTTGCGATTTGGAAGTCACGCATTATCATCCGTTGCAATTTCTCCTGCATTTCCTGTTCTTGCTATGATGATTTAGTTACGGAACTCCAATACCACCTGCGTTCCCAAACACACAAACATTCCCACCTCTGGGGGCATTTTCCTTCCCTGGCGCAGGGGCTCTCCCCTCAAGCCGCCTCCATTAAGGCTCTGCAGCCTCCGTCTCTGGAGTTTTGCCAGGCGAATGCTTCCTTTGGTCTTAACCGGAGCCCTCAACACTCAGCCACCAGCAGGCAGGCAAAACATCAAGTGTGCTTCAGCCTTTAGGAGCCTCTGCCCCTCACAGTGGGGCCCCTAGGGCCACCCCATTGTGCTTCAGGACCACAAGGGAGCAGGACTTCTTCCTCGGCTGCACAGAAGGTCAAGCACACAGCTCCCTTGCAGGAGTTATTACAGCTAAGCCAGAACAGCTTGTTCCTGCCATGGCTCCATGTGTCCACTGTCAACAGACACAGCTCACCCACGTGACACGCTCCCCACAGCCAGCCAGCCCTGCACCTAATGGCCTGTTTTGTACACACTTTTTTTAAAAGCTACCCATCAGCAACCTTCCAGCACCCCCTGTTCTCATCACGCACTGTGTGTGCTTTCCTGCATTTGGTAAATGCCACTCATGTCTGCGAGAGACCATCAACCCTGCTTCAAAACAACGGACCTGGTTGCCAGTTCGTTCCGGGGTTCCAATTCAATGTGCTGACTCAGGGCCCAAACACCTGAAAAGACAGCTTCATCTCTGCTGCTGAGATCAGCAGAGGGGACCCAGTTAGCAGCAAGATGGACCAATGGCATCTGGCTGCAGAAGGTGCCTATCAATTCTCGACTAAAGTGCGCCAGAGGGGGACCAACTCTCCGTCTTCCGTGGTGACACCTAGCCCAATCTAGCCACTCGGTGGCAAACGTGGTTTTCTCCCACTTCTCTCTCCCAGCAAAGCACAGGGTCCAGAGGCAGAGCGACCCCCGTGGTTGCGCAAGCAAGAGGCAGAGATGCAGGTGGCTCGTTCTGGCCTCCTCCTTACAAACCCAGGGACAGAAATGCCCATGTTGTGCTTTAAAGCTAGACGCGCTTCCCCACAAGCCGCAGCCAGTGGCGCCCTCCACATTCCACACATTCCCCAAGTCCTAAGCTCAGCCGCCTGACCACAGCAGGTCCCTGCTGGGGAGGGGTAGTGCAACATATGCTGCAGAAGGTGGTGATCCCGACATCCTGGATTAATGCTTTAGGAGCATTTCATGGGGGGTGGGAGAGAGACACAAGTACATGCCACTGTTGTCAGTTTCAGGGCATTAAAAGAGAAATAGATGGGTTCTTAGATGGAGATGTCGTTGGCTCAGCAACTGTAGGAGACACAGAGCCCAGAGGCAAAAGGCACGGCCTGGACAGAGTGTGGGTGGTCTGGTCTGGGCCAGGGGCCAGGAGACTCCCTGATCTGCATTCTGCCGGGCGCTCCAAGTGCTAAGGGTCAGCCAGGTGAAAGGGTCAGCGCCAGAGGAGGGGTCATGGCTGCAGAGGCCAAAAGCTCTGTCCTCCAGGACCGTAATGCTGGCAGCCTTCCCTGAAGCCACACGTAATTATCGGCTCCATTCTTCCACCGGCAGCCAAAGTACACTCTGAGCAGATCCAGCTGTTTAAAATTATTTCTATTTTCGGCTCATCCGCCTTTTCATTCAAGGATCACATTTTGTCATTAGCTACCCTAAGAAGAGAGGAAGAGTCAGAGGCCGAGAGCGAATCGTAAAAACCCGGCAAGCTCCTTGGCCTGCCCCTCTGCCGCGGGAGGGAGTCGAGGGGGAGCCACTAAACACAGAGAAGGGAGAAGCCGCAGCAGAGACAGACTTCGCCTCGGCACCACAGAGCAGAGCGTGGTGGCAGCTGACCGCTGCATACTGGGCTTGCATTTTCTTGCTCTTGCAGCCCTGAATTAAAGGGTGGGGGTGGGGGGAGAAGAGATCTGCAGATTTAACTTTTACCAAAGTTGCGCCGTTGGCTGTGAGGTTGTGCCATTGCTAAATGTGGTCCCTTGCACAGCCAATGCAAGTAAAAGTGAGTCTCTACCCCAAGTAAGGTAAAGGTAAAGGTACCCCTGCCCGTACGGGCCAGTCTTGCCAGACTCTAGGGTTGTGCGCCCATCTCACTTAAGAGGCCGGGGGCCAGCGCTGTCTGGAGACACTTCCGGGTTACGTGGCCAGCGTGACATCGCTGCTCTGGCGAGCCAGAGCCGCACACGAAAACGCCGTTTACCTTCCCGCTAGTAAGCGGTCCCTATTTATCTACTTGCACCCGGGGGTGCTTTCGAACTGCTAGGTTGGCAGGTGCTGGGACCGAACAACGGGAGCGCACCCCGCCGCGGGGATTCGAACCGCCGACCTTTTGATCGGCAAGCCCTAGGCGCTGAGGCTTTTACCCACAGCGCCACCCGCGTCCCTGTACCCCAAGTAGCTTACAGTATATATTTACGGCATGGCACAGGGGACTGACTACTAAGTGCCCAAAGCTGCCAAGGCTCAGAAGTCCCAAACTAGAACACTTTTCTTTTCTTTTTTTACTAACAGGAGATCCACATAGCCTAGACGTTCTGTGACCTACCTGAGCTTTCTGAGAGGCTTTCAGTGGCTACTGGTCAGGATGGCTCCACGTTCCCTCCAGGTTCGAAGGCAGCTCCTGCTTGCCTGCCCTGCCTGGGGGCTTCCTGGAGGCATCTGGCTGGAAGCAGGATACCCGACTAGGATGGCTTTTGGCCTGATCCAGCAGAGATGCTCACATATTTAAGCCTCACTGAGCTCAGTGTGGTTCTCATCCTGCTGATTCATTCATTAGGAGCTCAAATGTTTGAAAAGTAAACCATGCGTAGGCAAACTAAGGCCCAGGGGCCGGATCCGACCCAATCGCCTTCTCAATCCGGCCCATGGACGGTCCGGGGAATCAGCGTGTTTTTACATGAGAAGAATGTGTCCTTTTATTTAAAATGCATCTCTGGGTTATTTGTGGGGCATAGGAATTCGTTCATTCCCCCCCCCCTCATAAAAATGTAGTCCGGCCCCCCACAAGGTCCTTTGCGTGCAGAAGGTCCTGGGCCTAATCCATGGCATTTCCTGAGATGAGCCTGATGGATCAGGGCAGTGGCCCATCTAGTCCAGCCATCTGCTCTCAGTGGCCAACCAGAAGCCTGGTAACATCCCAAAATCTTGGAGAGCTGCAGCTCATCCTGGGACTTGATGGAACAACGGTCAGACTCTGGCTAAGGGACTTGTATGTTTTCTTGCTAGGGTCTTTAACAGGCCTTTTATGTACATGTCTTTAACATCTGTACCATCGGATCCTCTGGGCTGGGGAAGACGGAAGAATAAAACGAAAAGCCTCTCGCTTGCGACTGCAGAAGACTTGCTTCCTCGTGGAAGCCTTTCAAATATGTGAAAACTGCAATTTTGTCTCTGCTTGACCCCTCTTCCTGCAAAGCTCCACTTGTCACATTTCTCTAAACCTCCCTCAAATGTTACTGAGAGGGGAGGGGGGAGCCTCATGGACGGGCACAGCCAGGATACGGCCTACCCACCTCGTAGGCCACTGAATGGGAAGGGGGGCATGGCAGAAAGAGGAAACTGGCAGTGCCAACCGGGTCTGGCTTCTAGTTTCTGCAACACGCCAGCAAGTCTTATACAAGTAAGGCAGCAAGCTTGGGAAGAAAGGCAGTGGAGTGGGGTGGGTTTTTTGGGGGGGGCAGGTCATTCAGTGGATAAAGATGCCACTGAATAACCCAGGAAGATTCCACTTCCTGGGAGAGCTGGGCAGCTTCAGCTGGTCAACTAACCATTATGCTTTTAAAAATGTCAAACACCTCTGTTGCTCTCCACTGAAGCCCCTCCAGCGACACTTAAATCTTCCTTAAAATACGACGTTTGGGGCAAATCATGGGCAGCCACAACTAGATGCATTGGGCAACTCTATCCCCAGAAGCAGCCGATCCTATGAAAGGCTTTCTGAGCATCAGAGAACTTACTCTGAGTGTATCTTGGCAATTGTTTCATGGCAATCTTTATTTTCAAAGGATGCTTCCAAGGAGGTGTGATTTGCATGCGGTGAGACAGGCCTACGCGCACTTCCAGGGTTTGCACACAGAACAAAGAGCATTAAAAGGACCCGAAACTCCTGCAGCCTTTAACTCCCTTGTTGCACAATCTTCTATTGTCAGTTGCTGAGAGAACTTAGTATCTTACGGGGTGGCAAACAAATGTTGCTCATTAAAAACTGGCTTCTTGGATTAGTAGAGCTTCTGATATGCTATGAACCTGCACCCCCACAGCATCACTTGTCAAGGGTGGCCCCACCAGGGTGCTTGAGGCTGGGGGGCAATAAGCCCTTGGCTGAATCTCATTATTATTATTTCCCCTAGATCTTTTCTTAGCATCCAAAGGCTCTTTCATTGCACCTTGCAGATACTGCTTTCCTTGTTGATTCCCCTCAAAGCCAGGCTAGAGCACACAAGCGACCAAAGCAGAAATATGTCTAGAAGTGTTTATGAAGCAACCAGCTTCAGTCGGCTCTGATGCTGAACTGAAATTCCAAGCAAGTTTCATGGAGCTTCCTCCCTAGCAAGCAGGCTTGGATCACAGCCCTAGCATTTTTCGTTCACCTTTTTAATCACTGGGATTGAAATGGTTTGAAATTTGATTTCTATTTTTTTGTTGTTGTTACATTTCTATGCTGCACTATTCCATTCCTCACTGTAGCATCACAACAACCCTGCGAGAGAAGCCAGGCTGACCGGATGATTTGCCCAAGGCCATCACACAGTGACCTTCACAGCAAAGGGAGGGTTTCCTGCAGAACTGAGTGGTAGCAACCTTTCGGACTAACCCCGCAATCCTGTGCATGTCTACGTGGAAGTAATCCCACTGAGCTGAGAGGGCCTTGTTCCTTAGGATTGCAGCCACAGACTGGAATCTCCGCTCCCTTATCTGGAAGTCTGCCCCTCTGGGCACACACAGGAATGTGCTCTACGAGTTCTGTGAAATTCACATGTTTACATGTTCGAGTCAACAATGGCCACCACACTGGAATTACTACTGAGACGAGTGTGGAATTCTGAAAGAACAACTATCCTCCTTCTCACTTTGAGAGGGGCGGAATCATATGGCCAAGGCTTGCAAGGGGAAGTAAAGGAACGGAGAAATTAGAGACTCAAAGACTGAAGTAAAGGAAAGAGGGAAATCGAGGACCATCGGGATGGGGCCTTTGGGAATGAAGGGAGGACCATAATGATACTGCTACGTAGGATTATAGAACTATAGGGTTGGAAGGGAGCCTCTGGGGTTATCTAGTCTAGTCCAACCCCCTGCAATGCAGGAATCTCAGCTAAAGCATCCATGATGGACAGCCGTCCAACCTCTGCTTAAAAACCTCCAAGGAAGCAGAGTCCACCACCTTCCCAGGGAGTCCCTTCCACCGTCAAACAGCCCTTACAATGACAGATGGCCATATTTGCATTTCTGCAGCTATAACTGGACACACAGTGCTCCTAACCAAAGACAGAAAAGCTTACAACAACTTGGGTCTTTGTTGTTTGCACGTTGCTATAGCAGAATAAAGTTCTCTGAGACATAACTCCTTATGGCTTGCCAGAATCCTCATTTTCCTTAGGTTTTCTAGGTCTTGTGGCAAGAGGGCTGGGAGGAAAACATGGGAAACCAGCCACATTTCCCAGATTCATTATGCTTTCAACTTTCATGATTCCCAGACCAATATGCCAAGTTGGGGAAGGCTGACTAAGAGACTGAAATATGGTAACAGTACCACCTCTTCTGCCTTGGTCAGACCCCACCTGGAGTCCTTTGTCCAGTTCTGGGCACCACAGCCTAAGACAGATGTTCAACAAGCTGGAACATGTGTAGAGGAGGTTCTGGAAACCAAGCCTCAAGAGGAACTGTTGAGGGAGTTGGGAATGTTCGGCCTTGAGAAGAGAAGGCTGGGAGGTGATAGAAAAGCCATCTTCAAATATCTGAAGGGCTGTCACACGCAAGACGGCGCAAGCTGATTTTCTGAGGCTCCGGAGCAGGCATCCCCAAACTTGGCCCTCCAGATGTTTTGGGACTACAACTCCCATCATCCCTAGCTAACAGGACCAGTGGTCAGGGATGCTGGGAATTGTAGTCCCAAAACAGCTGGAGGGCCAAGTTTGGGGGTGCCTGCTCTGGAGGGTAGGACCCAAACCAATGGATTCAAACGACAAGAAAAAAGTTTCCGACTTAACATCAGGAAGAACTTTCTGAAAGTAACAGATGTTCAAGAGTGGAACGGACTCCCTCCGAAGGTTGTGGACTCTCTTTCATTGGGGATTTTAAAGCAGAGGTGGGATGGCCATCTGCAGGAGGGGTTGGACTAGATGACCCTCAGGCTCCCTTCCGACTCACCAATTTCATGACTCTCCGATTCCCCAGCCCTGCTGCCTGAGATGGCTGCAGCGCCTGGGCACCATGGGAACCAGGAGTTCTGCCACAAAGCTATATCCCCTCCCCACTGCCACTGGGCTCCAGCTCCTACCTTCTTCCACGTCGTTGCGGCACGCGGCCTCCAGCAGCCGGATGTTCTCGGGGAACAGCACCCGCCTCTCCTTGCTGCTGCCCTTCTTCTTCTTCTCCGCTCTGGTCTTCTTGCCCTGCACGTCCTTCTCAAACTGCGCCCACTTCTTCAGCTGCTGCGTGCGGCGCTTCTGGGCGTGCTTCAGCCGCTCCTGAGTGCCCATCCGGCCCACCGCAGACATCTCGGCCAGCAGCTCCAAATGCTCCGCCATGGCTGACCAGGGGCAAGTCGCTGCTCTACTTCCGCAGTCAGGGATGCCTCAGAAGCATCTGGAACAGTTCCACGTGGGGTGGGGAGGAAGGGGGCTTTAAGGAGCCCCCTTCAAGCATCACCAGCAAGGCTTCCAAAGAGCTCAGCCCAAAAGCAACGGCTTCTTACTGCTGCGCTCTGACCAGTTGCCAAGACTGTGACATCCCTGCTGGCAAAGGGAGAGTGTCCTCCATGGCTGACCCACCTGTTGGATGGGCAAAGTGGCCCTCAAAACCTGAAGCTGAGAAGTTGGAAGCCTCTCACCAGCAGGGTATCCATGCAAGTTATCTAATAACAAAAGCACGTAGTGAACTGGGTGCTGGATTCACAAAGCTGGAAGAAAGAGCAGCCCTTTGCGAGACACTGTCAAGGGGTCTTAATGATGCTTGGGAGATATTTTCACCACCTAAACAGCTAAGGAAGCAGGGGCCAAACCTGGAGCCTGCGGGGAGGCATTCTGAGCCCTGTTCCAAGATCCATCCCCAATAATGCGGCTAGCTCCAATCAAAGCGCAGTGCGGATCATCTCTCCATTGAGAATAAAAGCAAAGCACAAATCCCTCCACCGTTGGTCTTTACTGGCAGCTTCCAAACGGCAGCCTCTGTCCCTCTCCAGTCCAGAGTGCAGCAAGCTTGTTTCCAGGTGCACACCTGATGGTCATTACTACCGCTCAGGCTCTGATAGGAGCCTCATTACCCAGATAGCACACAGCCGGCTGTCTCCTCTGCTGACAAAGCGAAGGCCTCAGACTCTGGGGGCAAAGGGAGGCAGGTCTCTGCAGGCTGCCAACCCGTTCCAAGGCACACGGGAGTACCTGTGAGAGCTGCCCGTGACTGTGCTTCCCAGCCACCACCCCAGGGCACAGCTCAAAACCGCCCCACAGATTCTGCTTCAATTCCAGCGACCCCCAAGACGTCTCCAAAACCCCAGGCAGTTCTGTTCTTGCAGCTGTTTCGGAACAAGATCCTGTCTTGGCTGCTCAACCTCTTCCACGTGTTGCTGCGCAAACCTCCTTCGAAAGGAAAGCGGAGATGCTGGAGAGGCAGCGCGGAGGGTCCCTGTTTCCTGTTCTCGCTCCCAGCAATTTGTCTTGCCGCTGCCTCCAAACCTTCAGCTCTCCCCCTCTCGCTCTCTCCAGCTACTCAGGAGCTCAGCTGAAGGAACCGGCTGGCAGGGGTGAGCCCTGCTCCTCGATGGAGACTCCGCCCTCCGACAGCCTGCCACTCGGGCACTGGGCTGAGCTTCCAGCCAAGCACGCTCCCGGGAGTCCTGCAACAGAGGAGGAAGAAGGAAGCCAATCAGAAAGAGGCATGCGGGCGACAGAGCAAAGAGGTGCCCAGCTCACCCTGCCGCTTCCCACCTCACACGGCGCTGGCGCTGCCCTGCCTTAATCCAGGATTAACCTACAATCAAAGTTTAAGCAAATTACTTGGGGTTTTGGCACTGGCCGCTCAAAGCCTCTTTCTCTTCTCTCCCTCTGCCTGCCCCGCCTCAGCAAAGCCTCTTGCATTCAGCAACTTCTCTCCCCCCTCTTTTCTGCCACCTGCAACCTAGCAGAGTTGTCTTCCTTCCCAGAACCCCCAAAAAATCCTCATCGGGGAGCAACGCAACAGACTGGCCCTGGGATGCACAACGACGACACCCCCCAGCACTGGGCAAACAAAGCAGGAAGGAATAGAGCAGGAAGAAATAGACTTATGAAACCAGGTAAATAGAGCAGGAAGATAAATAAATAGAGCAGGAAGGAATAAACCTATGAGACCAGGGTTCAAATCTCTACTAAGCCATAAAGCTCACTGGGTGACCTTGGGCCACTCCCTGCCTCTCGGCATAACCTACCCTGCAGGGCTGTTGTGGGGAAGAGATTAATAGTAATTATTATTATTATTATTATTATTATTATTATTATTATTAATTTATACCCCGCCCATCTGGCTGGGTTTCCCCAGCCACTCTGGGTGGCTTCCAACACAATATTAAAATATAATAAAACATTAAAAGCTTCCCTAAACAGGGCTGCCTTCAGATGTCTTCTAAAAGTCTGGTAGTTGCTGTTGTCTTTGACATCTGATGGGAGGGCGTTCCACAGGGCGGGTGCCACCACTGAGAAGGCCCTCTGCCTGGTTCCCTGTAACTTGGCTTCTCGCAGTGAGGGAACCACCAGAAGGCCCTCGGAGCTGGACCTCAGTGTCCGGGCTGAACGGTGGGGGTGGACATGCTCCTTCAGGTCTACTGGACTGAGGCCGTTTAAATGCATGCCGCCTTGAGCAACTTGGGGATAAGTGCAATAAATATGCAATAGTAAAACAAATGAAAAACATGGTTGCCTTCCGGAAGAATAGAGGCCAGGGAATGTCCCCTGCTTCCCTTGGCAAATGTAAATGTGCTTTAAATGAGGCCTCCTGTCACCCGTATCAGCTAAGCAGAGGGAGGGGAGAAGCAGAGGAAGAAAAGGCCGCCTGCCTTGCACTTTGCACCCAGGGGCTGAAGCAGGAGAACTTCCCTCCAATCCATTACCCACGGATAAAAAGCAATATCCACGTCTAAAGTTCTTGGAGCCCTTATCTTGTTATCTCCCACGACAAGGCCAGCACAACCGTTTAGGTGCTGCAGGACAGGTAGGAGAAGGAGCCCAGGGGGGCTGGAGGTCAGCGGGTGACGTACGCTAACCTTGCTCAGCGTCCTGTGTGATAGGAATTTTGAAGTCTTAGATATCACCTGCTAGCTGCAGAGTTCTCTGGACCTCTCCATAAGTAGCAACTGAATCACGCAATATAATCGTCAGCAAATGTTTATGGGAGAGAAGCTGCAAAGCAGCGAATTGCATCCCTGGAACTGTCAGAATGCGTTGGGCGGACAGGGAAGACGGAAGGATCCTGTACTGTTTTGTGCTTTCGTGATAACTCAGCTGGTTAGAGCGCAGTTCTGATAATGCCATGGTTGCAGCTGACACTTCCCCTTCCACTGTCAAACAGCTCTTATTATGGTTGGGGTATTTAAACATCACCCAGTAGCCAGTGAAGTGTGATTGTAACTTGGTACGCTGCTGTTGAAATTTGTGTAGTGGTCGCTTTTATTTCATTCTGCAATTCTGAATTACTTCCTTGCCCCCTTTTGTTACTTACTTCTTTTTTCAGGGTCTATATGCTTTTGTATGTAATAAAAATTCAATTTTGAAAAAAGAAGGCTACAAACAAGGAAGCTCACTGACCTGAGTCCATTCCAACTCTACGGTTCTATAAGGAGTTAAAAAAAAAAATCTTTTACAAGTGTTCCTTTTCTCCTAGTACCAAAGGTTCTGAGACAGTGTAATTAATTTCCATATAGGATTTTATTTGCAATGTGATCTCCTTGCCTAGCCTGAAATTGAGGAAGAAGCCTTTGCAGGTGCACAATCGCTTCTGGTTTAGCAACACACAGGTGCTCCGCTGGTTATATAACAAGACTAGCAGTGGCAAAAAAATATTGCGCCACTCGCGTTTATCCCCCGCCATCAGGCCAGTCCGTCAACAAATCTGCTTCCCAGAATGCGGCATCCCAACCACATGCAACGCCTGAGCAGCCACGTAAACTGCCTGGGGGGAGGAATGCAGGAACTCCCCAGAGTCTTCCCAGAATAAGGAATGCAAAGAATGTGGCGTCAGGCCTGGGAGCAATTCATCAGGCAAGGCTTCCACCATGCAACTTTCACTCAAGGACATCCAAACAAAGGCAGAAGCATTGCTCAACTAAGACTGGTCCTCTGCAGGGGAGGCTCTGCCACCAGCATCTTCTCTCCTAGGAAGAATCACAGAATCTTCGAGTGGAAGGGTCTGTGAGGGTCATCTAGTCCAACCCCCAGCAATGCAGGAATCTCAGCTAAAGCATCCATGACAGCTGGCCTTCCAACCTAGACAGCATCTTAAAAAGCAGAGACATCGCCTTGCCGACAGAGGTCCGTCTAGTTCAAGCTATGGTTTTCCCAGTAGCGATGTATGGAAGCGAGAGCTGGACCATCAAGAAGGCTGATCGCCAAAGAATTGATGCTTTTGAATTCTGGTGCTGGAGGAGACTCTGGAGAGTCCCATGGACTGCAAGAAGATCAAACCTCTCCATTCTGAAGGAAATCAGCCCTGAGTGCTCACTGGAAGGACTGGTCCTGAAGCTGAGGCTCCAAGACTTTGGCCACCTCATAAGAAAAGAAGACTCCCTGGAAAATACCCTGATGTTGGGAAAGATGGAGGGCCCAAGGAGAAGGGGACGACAAAGGATGAGATGGTAGGACAGTGTTCTCAAAGCGACCAGCATGAGTTTGACCAAACTGCAGGAGGCAGTGGAAGACAGGAGGGCCTGGCGTGCTCTGGTCCATGGGGTCACGAAGAGGCGGACATGACTAAACGACTAAACAACAACAACATCTTGGTTGCCCTCCTCTGCACACCTTCCAACTTGCCAACATCCTTCTTAAACTGTGGTCCCAGAACTGGACACAGGGTTCCAGGTGTGGTCTGAGCAAGCCCTACAGCAGTTCTCGGCATGCACTACACCCCACCACTCGAGAGACAGACAGACCATTTTGCAACGCAAGCGGCTATGGCCTCCCCTGCACACAAAGGACTAGGCTGGATTTGTCCCCATGAACCTGCCCGTCTTCCTGAAGGAGACAAAGAGTTCCCTCCCCGCCCGCTCCAGAGATAGCTGGTGGGCACTTCCTCCTCTGCACTGTCATTTACTCATCAACACTAATCACTAAGCAGAGAGCACTTTTATTACCAGGTCTAATAAAACCGCCTATCTCGTAAAAACCTAATTCAGGCTTCCTCAAACTCGGCCCTCCAGATGTTTTTGGCCTACAAATCCCATGTTCCCTAGCTAGCAGGACCAGTGGTCAGGGATGATGGGAATTGCAGTCTCAAAACATCTGGAGGGCTTTATTTGAGGAAGCCTGACCTAACTGGTTACACAATAAAGACTTGACCTGAACCAAACAAAACCGGCAGCTTCACACGGAGTTCACATTTGCCCCACCCACAGCAAAGATTCACTCTCTCGACAGCTCAGCTCCTCCACAGATGCATCTTCAAGACTGGCTGCTGTCAAAAAAAACCCCAAACCTGTCCCTTCTCCTTGGGCAGTTACCTGGTCAAAGTTATTTCTGGTGGGGGAAATGTTGTGCTCCTTCTGGGATAGTCTGTCCACCTTTGGTCACCACCATGCTCTCAGCTCTCACCTGTGGTTCCCAGAAGCTGTCAGCAGGCGACAGCAGCCACACACTGGGAAACGGCTTCAACTGGCTGGCTAGACCAGGTGAGAGTAGCCGATGGGTCTCAAACCTTGTATGAGTTAGGGATTTCTGCTGTGAGCAAAGACAGGTTCTGACGGATTGAGCGGACAAGATCAACAGCGGGTCCAATGGTCAAGAAGGCGGTTTCTGTACCTGCTTAGAGGGAAATGGAGGGGGCGGCAGGTGGGGTTTGTTAACCTGGGAAGGCAGCCCATCCTGGAGATGGAAAACTCTGGTGATAAACCTCCACCGTCTTGCACCTATACTCATTTATGAGAAAGGCTTTGGGAATAATCCCCGAGGAACCATCTGTACCCGTTGCCTTGCAGAACATCTCTGGGAGAAAAGAACACTAAGGAAGAATGCCTACACAAATTTGGAGTGGAGCTCCTAAAACAGTTGAGTGGCGCCTTGTACACCTCCTTCCAGAAACTCCTGCAGCCAAGCTGGTGCCAAACATCTTGCTCTGATTTCCTTTGGACCACATCAGTGAGGCCGAGAGGGGGGTCTTGTCGTCTAGGCAGCCCAGGACCTCCAGACACACTGCCCAGGGTTGAGCCCCGGCAAGGCCATTTTGGTGCTGGAAATGCAGCAAAATCAATGTGGGAGGCAGCAGTTATAGAACCAGGCATGTCCAAAGTCCATTTTGGGGGCCTAATCTGGCCTGCCGGTCGGTTTAATCCGGCTCCTGTGGCAGTTTATTTCCTGGGGTAAAATCCTAAAAAAAAAATCTTTGGTTGGTCCTCTGGTCGGCCCTTCACTTCATCAAATCTGGCCCTTTTTGAAAAAAGTTTGGACACCACTGGCCAAGCCAAGGACAGTCATAAGGAACAGGAGAGCAAAGGGCACCACCCTCAAGCCCCTGGCTTCTGCTCTGTCCTGGAGCAGTTTGCCCAGATGTTAAATTAGCTAAGTGCTGGGCATTCAGGGAGCACCTTTGCCAAACTGGCAACACACAACTGGAGGGCACCACAGAATCACAGACTGTAGAGTTGGAAGGGACCCCACGGGTCATCTAGTCCAACCCCCTGCAAGGCAGGAATCACAAGCTTGGCAAAGGCAGGGCTAGAGCGTCTGGCCAGAAGTGGAGAGACCCGGGTTCAAATCTCCACCTACAAAGCTGACCTTAGGCTAGCCGGTCTCAACAGGTTTGATGTGGAAGATAAGACAAGAGGAGAAGTATGCGTGGCACACTGAGCAACTTGGGAGACTACTTTAAAAAAAACCAGCGTGGTTCAGTGAAGCACTAGATTTGGGATCAAATCCAATCTCAGCCATGGGTGGAGAGGAATCCCTGCCACGCCTTGCAGCTTGCAAGAACAAGGTGTCAAGACACTGGCTGCTCAAGGAGCACAGAGTGTGCTGTTCTCATAACCCTTCAAATCACACCCCTGCCTGGCTCTGGGCTGCCATAGCTCTGCAGGAGATCATAGAAAGGAAGGTCATGGGAGCCAGAAGGGCCGAGTGCCCTGCTTACCTACAGAGCACCACGAGCTGATAGGCCCTGCTATGGCAAAGGCAGGAAGGGAGGCAGGTGGGGAACTTGGAGGGAGACAGCATGTCTGAATGGAGAAGATGCAGGTGGAGAAACAAAAGATGAAGAGGTGAAATCAGTTTTGATTAAATGGGCACAAAATAATGTTTGAAGATTGGGAAAGACTGTGGAAAACTGGTTTAAAATTTACAGATTGCTCTTTGTTGAAAGAAAATTACATGAAAACGACGCATAGATGGTATATAACACCAGCGCAGATAGGAAGAATGTATAAAACTGGTTCAAATGTGTGTTGGAAATGTAAGGAAAAAGAAGGGACCTTTTACCATATGTGATGGGATTGTAGCAAAATTTAAAAATTCTGGGAAATGATATGCAATGAGTTGAAGAAAATGTTCCAATTAACATTTGTAAAAAGCCTGAAGCATTTTTGTTAGGGATTGTAGGAAAAGACTTGCCAAGGAAATTGAAAAACATCTTCATGTATGCGACAACGGCGGCAAGAGTCTTAATAGCACAAGGATGGAAGAATGAGGAAATCCCGACTAAAGAACAGTGGCAAGAGAAACTGGTAGATTGTGTGGAATTTGCAAAATTGACACACAAACTACGTGATAAGGACACGTAGATGTGACTTTAAAGAAGAATGGGAACCTTTTACAAAGTACTTAAAGAAACAACAAAATGAACTGGACTCCTTGGCAGGTTTTGAATAAACATTCACAAACCTTTTATTGGTAATATATAGATAGATAAATTAGGGATATTTACAATTTTATAACATGCGGAGAATAGCGTGTGCTGAAAAACCAGAGAGAGGAGCTGAGGGAAGTCTGGGAGGGGGGTGGGTTTTTCTTTTTTGGGGAGGGGGGATGATGTATTTTTGATTAAATGTTATGTTGAATTTCCTAATAAAAAATATTCCAAAAAGAGAGAGAGAGAGAGAGAGAGAGAGAGAGAGAGAGAGAGAAGATTCAGGTGGAAGATAAACGGGACGGGGAATTGACACAGAAAGCCCTCTGTACAGGCTCACCAGAGTCACTTCCTGCAAGATGGGAGAGGGAAACATGCACCTCTGGACATACAGTGGACACAGCCGTCCACCACACACCCAGACAGAGAGGTTTTCTCCCTCTTCTATAGTACTGGAACTCAATTCAGGCCATTCAATGAAGCTGAATCACAGAAGATTCAAGGCAGGTTAAGAGTTAGAAAGCCAGATATATAAACTAGGCCCACACCCTCCAGCCCACCTGAGGGAAGTTTCAACAGGTGGAACATTAGGCAATGCTTCCAGGTGTCAAGATCTGCTGAGCAACCAAGCCCACGGCCCAGTTACGTTCTCCCCTTCACTCAGAGACGGCTTCCAGCCCCACAAATCTAAACTTTAAACTGAGAAGATCAAGAGCAACTCAAACCAGCCAAAGTTAAGGATCCTTGGAATTGCCCCTGAAGGTGTTATGGAAGAGACAGCCTCTCTGGGGGCCCCTAGGTTAAGGGCAGAGGAGCTCTGACGCTTGCAAAGAAGGGTGCAAGGCCTGGCAGGAGGAAACTGGGCGAGAGAGGAGCATGGGAGCAGGCAAGAAAGACGGTGTGCCCATGCGCACAGGCAGGGGACGCACACAGGAGGCCAATCACTCTCCTCTCTAACTTCAGTGACTTAAGAAAACGGCACAGGGAGGCAGGGATTTGGGTGACATCTGTGAGCCTCTATTCAGCTTTTGGGGGGAAATGGCTGGCTTTCTGAGAACTCACTTCTGCCGAAGTGCCTGAAGATTACAAGATCTGAAACAGGAAATGATAATTTTGTTCCTGGATCAACTTCTTTTGATGCGGAGCATTGTGCAGGAGTCTTTTGAGGAGGCGGCAGAGATAAAAGCACAGAGTGTGCTATGCAACAAAAGGCAGGTCAAGCCAAGGTGTCTCTGTCCTCGTCCGTCCCACCCCCCATCCTACAACAACACACCAAGAGCTGCCTATGAACATTCCCAGTAAGTATTTTACCTGCCCCCAGTTGTGCAGGTGGAGGGGTGGTCCGGCTCCTGGTGCTGTTGATCAGACTGAGGGAGCTCTCCCGAGCAGAGCAGGCAGACTCTGGTGAGCCTTTGACGGCTCAGCACCACTTTCTCGCTCCACAGGAGCAGGTGGGTGGCACCCAGCTGCACGGCTGCAGGCTGGAGGGAGTGGCCCCTGGGAACACCAGCCTCCAAACTAGGAATGCAAAGCGTACCTGGAAACAGGAGGCACTCAGCCAAAAAACTAGGCCAGAGTAGGAGGACTGCTGACATATGAAATATTTACACACAGAGAGAGAGAAGCAGAGCAGGAAGCTGTTGCTCAGTGCGACACCTAGCAATTGCCGTGAAGGCTTACAAGACAGTGGTTTACAGAGAGGGCACAGCCGGGCGCTGCCAACCCAGCCGGAAAGAGGCAGGCAGCAGAGCCAAGGAGCTCCGCGGATTCTCTGCAGCGTATAATCAGAAAAAACAAAAGCACTTGAAGAAGGCAGCCCCCAGCAGTACCTTTTTACTGGGGGAAAGGGAATGTCACAATTTACAGAAGCATCTAAAAACCTGGATCCTCTTGAGGTTTTTAGGGGCCTTCCCATGCTTGGAATTTAGTAATAATAATAATAATAATAATAATAATAATAATAATAATAATAATAATAATTTATTATTTGTACCCCGCCCATCTGGCTGGGTTTCCCCAGCCACTCTGGGTGGCTTCCACAGAGACCAAAAATACACTAAAATATCACACATTAAAAACTTCCCTGAATGTCTTCTAAATGGCAGGTGGTTGTTTATCTCTTTGACATCTGATGGGAGGGCGTTCCACAGGGCGGGCGCCACTACCGAGAAGGCTCTCTGCCTGGTTCCCTGTAGTTTTGCTTCTCCCAATGAGGGAACCGCCAGAAGGCCCTTGGCGCTGGACCTCAGCGTCCGGGCAAAATGATGGGGGTGGAGACGCTCCTTCAGGTATACTGGGCCAAGACAACAGCTGTGTTGAGGTGGTGGCTGTGGCGATCGAGTGTCAGGGGTGTGTGAAATGCTGCTGTTCCCCCTGACTCGCCCCGTCTGCTCAGTCGCAGGGGCTCTTGTGGTTTCCAGAAACCAAAATTCAAAAGTGTTGCTGCTGCAAAGCCTGGCTGTCACAGGGCTGTTTGCATGAGTTGGTTGGCTGAGTAGCAGTTACAAGCACCCATAGCCCTGGTCCAGACCAAAGTTCACCTACCCGGCATCCCATTTCCAGGAAGCTCACAAGGCAGGGCATGAAGGCAATAAACAGCACGCTCCTGCTGTTGCCCCACCGACAGCCTTGATGCCTGGGGATGATGGGAGCTGTAGTTCCAAGACGCCTAGAGGGCACAAAGTTGAGGATTACCGGTAAGTTCTGCATTAAGAAGAACCTTTTTTTTTTTTGTCCTTTATCTAGTGCCAGTGTCATTGGGTGACCTCGAGTTCTATTGTTAAGTGAAAGGAAGGGAAAAAATCATCTTTGTTCACCACCTCCTCACCAGGCATGCAAACAGAGCTAGTAAATGGTTGGCCATTTTAGAGAGAGGGTACATTTTCAAAGGCAGAAGGAATGCGGAGCTGTAAGCCGTTCCTGAAAATCACTGCGGAAATTTAAACAACAGACGTAATCTATTTACTTGAATTAGCACCTTCCCTCCTAGACAGAAAGCACCAAGGGGATAACAGCTCTTTTGGAAAAGTTAAAATCTCACTGATTAGCCTTCTTTCCTATAAAACAGCTGACCGTTGGGATTTTCATTTTATAAAAGGGGGGGGGGGTGCTGTTAAGCTCAAGACTCTGCTTCCACCACTCCGATTCCAAGGAATGAAGCAAGATTTAAAATGCTTGCCTCTTTCTCCATGGGGTCTGCATTGCGTGAAGAGTACTAATTTTGCTTCTGGCAGTTAATACAGAACAGATTCTAAAATCTGTAAGACTGATCTAAGACCTTCTTTAAACGTATTTTCACTAAAAGGCAGTTTTGTTGTAATGGTTATTACGGTATGTATTTTTGTGTTTCTATATTGTAAACCGCCCTGTGGTACCTGGATGAAGGGCGGAATAGAAATTTAATTAATTAAATATAACAATAACAACTCCTCGCAAAATAAATAAAGGCCCTAGCCAGAAATAACCTGTGCACCAATCTGTTTCACACATTATGAGCACACCTTAACCAGAAAGCTTAGCTGCTACGGAAATCCAAGTGTGGAATTATTATTCACATTATAATCCTCAATCAGGGTGACAAGCCAAACAACTGAGCACACCCCACTCTCCCTGCACAAGAGGAAGAGATTTAAAGGTCCAAGTTGCGGTTTGAAATAAACCAGAATTTCCTGCTTTGTCCAAAGATGGGAAATTGTGGTTTTGTACAAACCATAGTGAGTTAACAAACCACAAGCTCAACCCACAGTTCCCGGTAATATCTTCAGATGAAATACGAAACTGATTTATTCTGAATTACGATCTGACGTTTTAATGCCATCCCCTTGCGCACAGAGCACAGAAGCATAGAAGCATGAACCGCAGCACAGCACACATTCTTCTCAGGACAAGCAGTGGTTTCCTGCTTGAACACAATCTGTATCTGAATGTCCAAGGGGAGATCATTTATGACTGTAAGCTTGTGTGTAGCTGGTTCATCGTTGTCCCTGCCTTGATATATGTCTTACACAAGAAAACAATTCTTAAATCAAGTGGTGCTCTTGGATTTTTCAGTGCGGGAAAAACTAGGAAAAGGAATGATAAGAGGGCTATCAAGCCCCAAACTAGGTGTAGTAGACGCCTCACCTAGATAGGATAAGGAAAATGGCAAGTAGGCAGGTAAGAGAGAGATTCAGAGAAATCTTTCTTGGAAGGGATTTATAATGTGAATAGCTGTTCATATTACATATAAGCAGAAAACGGGTCTTTCTAGCATCAGCACTTGAAACAGGCACTCAGCAAACCACAGTTTAACTCAACCTATTAAATACTCATTGCTCTTAGCCTTAAAGGAGACACAGATGCAGCCATTTTCTCCTTGCACCAACCAGAGAAAAAAGAGTGCCATGTTAAAAATGAAAGTTGCTTAGAGTTACTTTTGTGAGAAAGACTAACAAATAAAATAAATAACAACAACAACAACAACAACAACAACAACACACACACTCATATATTCCTAGTGGTGGAATATACTTCGAGAATCAATCTTAGCTGAAAAGTAAAAAATAAAAAATAAAATATGCTTTATTTGTTCAAGGTCCCAAAACAGACAAAGAGATTTCTTAAAACACCCACTTGGTCAAAAGATGCATCATTTGCAATTACAGAGAGCTTCTATTTAAGCATGGAGTTCTGTGCAAAGCTAAGCACCTACACACTCTGCCAGCAACAGAAGAGAAGTCAAACAATGATCACCCTTGCTCACCTCTCTTTGCCCAGCCCTGCCAGTAAGTTCTCCTTGCTTGCCAACGTAGCAACAAAGCAATGCCAATTGGTGGTTGCTCTGCAAGTGGGCCCTGCGCTTGCTCGTCCATCGCACACCTGCTGCAGGGCAGACAGACATCAAATAGAGGAGCCACACACATCCTTTCCCTCACTGCCTTCATGCACCTCGGCCCTCGTGCAACACAGCCGCACCTGCTGCATAAGCAGGAACCTTTTCCACCTGTGTTATCACTCCAAGCAATTGCACAAGGCAGTACCAGCATCCTCTGCAATATTGCCACGGCTCCCAAGACATCCTGCCCAGTCTGCGCATCCCTGTCGGTTTTAAGGTAAAGGTAAAGGTACCCCTGCCCGTACGGGCCAGTCGTGTCCGACTCTAGGGTTGCGCGCTCATCTCGCTCAAGAGGCCGGGAGCCAGCGCTGTCCGGAGACACTTCCGGGTCACGTGGCCAGCGTGACTAAGTGGCATCTGGTCAGCCAGCACCAGCGCCGCACACGGAAACGCCGTTTACCTTCCCGCTATAAAGCAGTACCTATTTATCTACTTGCACTTAGGGGTGCTTTCGAACTGCCAGGTGGGCAAGAGCTGGGACCGAACGACGGGAGCTCACCCCGCCACAGGGATTCGAACCGCCGACCTTGCAATCAGCAAGTCCTAGGCACTGAGGTTTTACCCACAGCGCCACCCGCGTCCTGTCCTGTCGGTTTTAGCACCTCCCAAAATATCCATCCTGCAAGCAACTTTTGCTGGGCTGGCCTTCATGACCAAGCACCCCACCATTCACTACCACATAAAGCATAGGTTCCCTTACCATTCCAGGTTACCGTTTAGTGTCTCTAGCTCAGCCCGACAGCAACGCATAGACTCCCCAGAGTTTCATGCAGGAGTTTTTTCCCAGCACTCCCTGGAGACGGCAGGGACTGAACGGGAGAACTTTTGAATGCAAAGCGTGAGCTACAACGACGCTTCCTCTCCGCTTAGCAAAAGCCTGCCTGATCAGGCCAGGGGGGGCATCTCTGGTCCAGTGTCCCACTTCCTCCAGCGTCCGAGCACATGCCTCTGGGAAGCCCACAAGCAAGGCAACAAGGAGGAAGCCCTCTCCCTCCTTCCTCAAGACATGTGCATGGCCGCTACTCAGAGATTTCTAAGGTTTATGGAGGCTCTGTTTGCTGGGCGCCATGAGCCACAGATAGACCCCTCCTCTTCCTCCACACAGGTGTGTGACTCCATTTCAAAGGCAGTCCTCAAAGTTGACCATGTGCTGTGTGAACCAGCCCTCTTTCTCTCCCAGCTGGCCCCATAGGAAGACCCCCAAATACTAATACAGTGGTTCCTTGGTTCTCAAACTTATTCCGTTCCCGAAGTCCGTTCCAAAACCAAAGCTTTCCAAAACCAAGGTGTGCTTTCCCATTGAAAGCAATGCAAAATGGATTAATCCGTTCCAGACTTTTAAAAACAACCCCTGAAACAGCAATTTAATATGAATTTTACTATCTAACGAGACCATTGATCCATAAAATGAAAGCAATAAACAATGTACTGCGGTCACACAATCAATCAATCAGTAGCTGAACTGGGTTCCACACAGTCACAAAAACAAAACAAAACAGAGCCACAAAAACACAAAATAGCAAAACCTGACAGACGTCAGCGTAACAGTCAAAATGCAAATGTGGCACTCCAATTGTCAGTGTAATACTCAAAACGGAAGAGTAACACTCAAATCGGAAGCGTATCACTCAAAACTGAGCACATTCGACTGCCAAAAAAAGTTCACAAACCGGAACACTTCCTTCTGGTTTTGCAGAGTTTGGGTTCCAAGTTGTTTGAGTCCCAAGGCGTTTGAGAACCAAGGGATCACTGTAACAGGAGAGACGGAGAACCTTCTCCTCAGCCACTTCCTCTCCGTAATGAATAATAATAATTATAATTATTCCCAGGGCTCTTTACCAGCCTCCGGCTCCTCTCAGGTGACTCCATTGTGAGAGAGCCAGGGAACGATTCATAATAATATAATAATAATAATTTATTATTTGTACCCCTCCCATCTTCAGAAGGAGCTCCGTGGGCCCCTCTTTTTCTGGGAAAATAGCACTCATGATGATGATTCAAACTTGCATGCCGCCCTATACCCGCAGCTCTCAGTGTAGCTCATGACATAAAAGCACAAAATGCATAATAAAAACGAAAAGTAACCAAACAATTAAACTCCTTAATTAAAACAATTATCAGTAATATCCAAGGCAACATGATGACCAAGTACAACAATGCAATATCTATATGAACTCTTTATATAGTCTATACGGAACATTTAACAATATGAGAAAACAAACAAACAGAAATCTTATGGATCTCTGAAAGTCACTAAATGTGCACTCTTGATGGGTTCTCTTGAAAACATAGAACCAAATAAACATAAGTCTTATAAGTCTCTGAAAGTCTTTGTAGACTATGCCAGTCTCTGAAAAGACCCATTGTTTCTTTCAAGAGAATCCATCAACATATGGTTTCTCATATTGTTCAATGTTCCGTATAGACTATGTTGTTGTTGTTGTTTAGTCATTTAGTCATGTATGACTCTTCGTTGGGTCGTTTAGTCGTGTCCACCTCTTTGTGACCCCCTGGACCAGAGCATGCCAGGCCCGCCTGTCTTCAACTGCCTCCCACAGTTTGGTCAAACTCATGCTGGTAGCTTCGAGAACACAGTCCCACCATCTCGTCCTCTGTCTCCCCTTCTCCTTGTGCCCTCCATCTTTCCCAGCATCAGGGTCTTTTCCAGGGAGTCTTCTCTTCTCATGAGGTGGCCAAAGTACTGGAGCCTCAGCTTCAGGATCTGTCCTTCCAGTGAGCACGCAGGGCTGATTTCCTTCAGAATGGATGCGCTTGATCTCTTTGCAGTCCATGGGACTCTCAAGAGTCTCCTCCAGCACCAGAATTCAAAAGCATCAATTATTTGGGAATCGGCCTTCTTTATGGTCCAGCTCTCACTTCCATACATCACTACTGGGAAAACCATAGCTTTAACTATACGGACCTTTGTTGGCAAGGTGATGTCTCTGCTTTTTAAGATGCTGTCAAAGTTTGTCATCACTTTTCTTCCAAGAAACAGGCATCTTTTAATTTCGTGGCTGCTGTCACCATCTGCAGTGATCATGGAGCCCAAGAAAGTAAAATCTCTCACTGCCTCCATTTCTTCCCCTTCTATTTGCCAGGAGGTGATGGGCCCAGTGGCCATGATCTTCGGGTTTTTGATGTTGAGCTTCAGACCATATTTTGCGCTCTCCTCTTTCACCCTCATTAAAAGGTTCTTTAATTCCTCCTCACTTTCTGCCATCAAGGTTGTGTCATCTGCATATCTGAGATGGTTGATATTTCTTCCGGCAATCTGAATTCCAGCTTGAGTTTACAGTGGGACCTCAGGTTAAGTACTTTATTTGTTCCGGAGGTCCGTACTTAACCTGAAACTGTTCTTAACCTGAAACACCACTTTAGCTAATGGGGCCTCCTGCCGGAGCACAATTTCTGTTCTCATCCTGAAGCAAAGTTCTTAACCTGAAGCACTATTTCTGGGTTAGAGGAGTCTGTAACCTGAAGCGTATGTAACCTGAAGCGTATGTAACCTGAGGTACCACTGTATAAGATTGGGGATGTCCGCCTTACTAGCAGAACATGTGAAAAGGACCATAGGGTCTTAGTACAGTGGTACCTCTGGTTACGTACTTAATTCGTTCCGGAGGTCCGTTCTTAACCTGAAACTGTTGTTAACCTGACGCACCACTTTAGCTAATGGGACCTCCTGCTGCTGCTGCTGCGCCGCCGGAGCACGATTTCTGTTCTCATCCTGAAGCAAAGTTCTTAACCTGAAGCACTATTTCTGGGTTAGCGGAGTCTGTAACCTGAAGCGTATGTAACCTGAGATACCACTGTATAAGATTGGGGACATCTGCCTTACTAGCAGAACATGCGAAAAGGACCATGGGGTCTTAGTACAGTGGTACCTCTGGTTACGTACTTAATTTGTTCTGGAGCTCCGTTCTTAACCTGAAACTGTTCTTAACCTGAAGCACCACTTTAGCTAATGGGGCCTCCCACTGCTGCCGCGCCGCTGCACAATTTCTGTTCTCATCCTGAAGCAAAGTTCTTAACCCGAGGTACTATTTCTGGGTTAGTGGAGTCTGTAAACTGAAGCGTCTGTAACCCGAGGTACCACTGTATATGGACACTGCATTGTTGTACATGGTCATCGTGCTGCCTTGGATATTACTAATAAAAACGAAAAGCAGACCCTCTCGCCTCCATCCTGAGCCCCTTCCCGCCCCTCCACCCAACGCCCCCCACCCACTTTGCTAAGAGGCAAAACTCCCCCCGTTCACCCCCCACCCCGAAATAGAGACCTCGCCTTACTCCCCCCCCCAAAAAAACTGCCCCCTCTCAGGCCACTTGTCCCAATGCCCCCCATGGCCATGTCACGTGACTCATGGGGCTCGGCACCCCCTTTCCGTGGGGGGGGGGAGTGGGCTAGGGGGGAGCTCAGCCTCTCTTTCCCCCCCCCCGGGAGACCCCCGCCCCGCCTCCCGCCGCTTCCCGGTCTCTCGCTCACTCACTCTGCCCCCCCACGGCGCTCCTAAGCCGGGGCTTCCCTCGGGGCTCGCCTCTCCCGCTAGGCCCCAGCGTCGCCACCATGGCAACCGGACACACTTCCGGCCCGGACAGGAAGTAAGGGACCCCCTCCCGGAGGCGGCGCCATCTTGGGTGAGGCAGGAAGGTGGGAAAGCTCGCCGAACGCGAGAGAGACCTCGGCGCCGGAGGATCCGTTGTGGGGAGGGATCGAGTCTGAGCTGGGATCTGGCAGCCCGAGCGTCATCAAGAATGAAAAACCAACAAAACATTTTGCAGTTCATATATATACTGTGTGTGTGTGTGTGTATATATATATATATATATATGCAGGTTTTGGTGTCCTCGGGTGTCTTCCCGTGTAAAAGTTGGGGTGTCTAGGCGACGTTTCGACGAGGTCTCACTCGTCATCTTCAGGCTGGTGCTTTCGGCTTCTTGTTACTGGAACAGAGCAGGATCTCAGTGTTTGAGTTCCTATAAATACTGTTGAGGAGGTGTGGCCTCTAATGTTCTTGGGCAGAGAGGAAGTTCCTAGGCTAGTGTGCCTTTTCTTCTTTTGTTTCTTAATTACTTGAGGGATATCTTGAGTGATTTCTTGAGTTGTATCCTGAGTACCACTTAGGTGGGTCATTAGGTGTGGATTAGTTGCTAAAGCCTTTGTGTCTTGACCTCTTGAACTTTGTGAAGAGTTTTCCTGGGAAGATGGTTGTACTGCATTTTGTTGTGCTCTGGCTTGGCTTCGTGTATAGGGGCGAGCTGTGGTTTTCTGGTCTGTGCCAGCCAGATCTGTGTAGGGATTGCATGGGGGTGCAGCATCCGGAGGTGCCACCATGGTTTGGCTACTGGATGGTATCTGTAATTCATCTGTGGAGAGGGTCTGGGTTTGGGTCTGGTGTGGTTGATTGGTGATGGCGTTCTGTGTGCCTCTGGCTCTGGTGTCAGTTTTTGTGGGGAGGGCTAATTTCCAGATGTCTGGCAAGCGGGATGTGTCGTCACGCTTGTTCATGTTGTGAGGGTGTTTCTCTATCTCGATGGCTTCCATGATTATTCTCTTGTGGTGATGTTCCATGTTAAAGAGCAATTTGGAATCTGCAAAATTAATTTCATGTCCTGTTTCTTTCATGTGTTGGAAAAGAGAGGAAGTTTTTTCTTCTTTTTTGACGGCATTCTTGTGTTCTGCGATACGTGCATTTATTCGTCTGTTAGTTTGTCCAATGTACGTGGCTGGGCAGACTTTGCAGGGTATTTCATAGACCCCTTGGTTTTCCAACTGGATTTTATCCTTGGGGTTTCTGAGGATATTGGCTATTTTTTGGTTGGTGCAAAAGGCTGTTTTGATATTGTGTTTATGGAGGATTTTGCTAATTTTATCTGTAGTGCCCTTGATATAAGGAAGGAGGGCCATGCCATTGTTTTCTTCTGTGTCTTGGTTTTTGGGGGGTGTTTCTTTTTGGATTAGCTTCGTAACCCTGTTTTGCTGGTATCCATTGGCAATTAACACATTTGAGAGATTCTGTAACTCAGTTGTCAAGTGGTTTTTGTCAGCCAGGCGTTTGGTTCTGGAGATGAGAGTCTTGGCTACGGAGTTTATTTGTGCAGGGTGGTGGTGTGATTGTGCATGTAAGTAGCGGTTGGTGTGTGTTTTTTTCCGGTAGATAGTGTGTCCTAGGGAGCCATCAGGTTTTTTGTAGATTAGGACGTCAAGGAAGGGAAGTTGGTTGTTGGCTTCTATTTCCATAGTGAATTGTATTTTGGGGTGTAGGCTGTTGAGATGTGTGAGGAAGCTATCCAGTTTTTCCTTCCCGTGTGGCCAAATTACAAAGTCTGCCCAGCAAAGTCTGCAAAGTCTGCCCAGCCACGTACATTGGACAAACTAACAGACGAATAAATGCACGTATCGCAGAACACAAGAATGCCGTCAAAAAAGAAGAAAAAACTTCCTCTCTTTTCCAACACATGAAAGAAACAGGACATGAAATTAATTTTGCAGATTCCAAATTGCTCTTTAACATGGAACATCACCACAAGAGAATAATCATGGAAGCCATCGAGATAGAGAAACACCCTCACAACATGAACAAGCGTGACGACACATCCCGCTTGCCAGACATCTGGAAATTAGCCCTCCCCACAAAAACTGACACCAGAGCCAGAGGCACACAGAACGCCATCACCAATCAACCACACCAGACCCAAACCCAGACCCTCTCCACAGATGAATTACAGATACCATCCAGTAGCCAAACCATGGTGGCACCTCCGGATGCTGCACCCCCATGCAATCCCTACACAGATCTGGCTGGCACAGACCAGAAAACCACAGCTCGCCCCTATACACGAAGCCAAGCCAGAGCACAACAAAATGCAGTACAACCATCTTCCCAGGAAAACTCTTCACAAAGTTCAAGAGGTCAAGACACAAAGGCTTTAGCAACTAATCCACACCTAATGACCCACCTAAGTGGTACTCAGGATACAACTCAAGAAATCACTCAAGATATCCCTCAAGTAATTAAGAAACAAAAGAAGAAAAGGCACACTAGCCTAGGAACTTCCTCTCTGCCCAAGAACATTAGAGGCCACACCTCCTCAACAGTATTTATAGGAACTCAAACACTGAGATCCTGCTCTGTTCCAGTAACAAGAAGCCGAAAGCACCAGCCTGAAGATGACGAGTGAGACCTCGTCGAAACGTCGCCTAGACACCCCAACTTTTACACGGGAAGACACCCGAGGACACCAAAACCTGCATTCCTGTACCCGTGAAAATCTACGAAAGCATATATATATATATATATATATATATATATACACACACACACACTGTATATGTACTATATATACGGTATATAGAATCATAGAATCATAGAATCATAGAGTTGGAATAGACCACAAGGGCCATCGAGTGCAACCCCCTGCCAAGCAGGAAACACCATCAGAGCACTCCTGACATATGGTTGTCAAGCCTCTGCTTAAAGACCTCCAAAGAAGGAGACTCCACCACACTCCTTGGCAGCAAATTCCACTGTCGAACAGCTCTTACTGTCAGGAAGTTCTTCCTCATGTTTAGGTGGAATCTTCTTTCTTGTAGTTTGGATCCATTGCTCCGTGTCCGCTTCTCTGGAGCAGCAGAAAACAACCTTTCTCCCTCCTCTATGTGACATCCTTTTATATATTTGAACATGGCTATCATATCACCCCTTCACCTCCTCTTCTCCAGGCTAAACATGCCCAGCTCCCTTAGCCGTTCCTCATAAGGCATCATTTCCAGGCCTTTGACCATTTTGGTTGCCCTCCTCTGGACACGTTCCAGTTTGTCAGTGTCCTTCTTGAACTGTGGTGCCCAGAACTGGACACAGTACTCCAGGTGAGGTCTGACCAGAGCAGAATACAGTGGCACTATTACTTCCCTTGATCTAGATGCTATACTCCTATTGATGAGGCCCAGAATTGCATTGGCTTTTTTAGCTGCCGCGTCACACTGTTGGCTCATGTCAAGTTTGTGGTCAACCAAGACTCCTAGATCCTTTTCACATGTACTGCTCTCAAGCCAGGTGTCACCCATCTTGTATTTGTGCCTCTCATTTTTTTTGCCCAAGTGCAATACTTTACATTTCTCCCTGTTAAAGTTCATCTTGTTTGTTTTGGCCCAGTTCTCTAATCTGTCAAGGTCGTTTTGAAGTGTGATCCTGTCCTCTGGGGTGTTAGCCACCCCTCCCAGTTTGGTGTCATCTGCAAATTTGATCAGGATGCCCTTGAGTCCATCATCCAAGTCGTTGATAAAGATGTTGAATAAGACCGGGCCCAAGACAGAACCCTGTGGCACCCCACTAGTCACTCTTAGTGGTGTACAGGTCAATAGTCTGTGAGACGACTGGGGACTCTGTACGAACACCACAGACAGTGACTGAGGGGAGGGAGCGACTACCCCATGAGGAATGGTTGCAGCAGTTGGGACTTTCTCAATTTAGAGAAAAGGCGATACACGCCCAAGCTTAAAAACTTCTCCCTGGCCTGCGAGAAAGTGGACACAGAAAAGTTTTCCTCCCTCTTTCGTAACACTAGATCCTGTGGAGATCCAATGAAGCTGGACGTCGGGAGATTCGGGACAGACGACAGAAAGTCCTTCACACAGAGAGCACATGGTTAAACTGTGGAACTCCCTGCCGCATCCCAGTGGCTGGAAACCCCGGGAGGGGAGAGGGCTCTGGGGGGGGGGTCTCCCCTTGGGGCATCTGGTCGGCCCCTGGCCTGATCCTGCAGGCTCCTCTCTGGGCTTTCCCCTTCCCCAAGGCAGGCCAGAGGAGCGGTGTGTGTGTGTGTGTGTGTGTGTGTATATATACTTTGTGTATGTATGTGCATGTATATATATATATATATATATATATATATATATATATATATATATATATATATTGATATAGATATATAGATGTGCAGGTTTTGGTGTCCTCGGGTGTCTTCCCGTGTAAAAGTTGGGGTGTCTAGGCGACGTTTCGACGAGGTCTCACTCGTCATCTTCAGGCTGGTGCTTTCGGCTTCTTGTTACTGGAACAGAGCAGGATCTCAGTGTTTGAGTTCCTATAAATACTGTTGAGGAGGTGTGGTGTATAGCCTCCAATGTTCTGGGCAGAGAGGAAGTTCCCAGGCTAGTGTGCCTTTTCTTCTTTTGTTCCTTAATTGCTTGAGGGATATCTTGAGTGATTTCTTGAGTGATATCCTGAGTACCACTTAGGTGGGTCATTAGGTGTGGATTAGTTGCTAAAGCCTTTGTGTCTTGACCTCTTGAACTTTGTGAAGAGTTTTTCTGAGAAGATGGCTGTAGTTGTGCTCTGGCTTGGCTTCGTGTATAGGGGCGAGCTGTGGTTTTGTGGCCTGTGCCAGCCAGATCTGTGTAGGGATTGCAGGGGGGTGTAGCATCCGGAGGTGCCACCATGGTTTGGCTACTGGATGGTGTCTGTAATTTATCTGTGGAGAGGGTCTGGGTTTGGGTCTGGTGTGGTTGATTGGTGATGGCGTTCTGTGTGCCTCTGGATCTGGTGTCAGTTTTTGTGGGGAGGGCTAATTTCCAGATGTCTGGCAAGCGGGATGTGTCGTCACGCTTGTTCATGTTGTGAGGGTGTTTCTCTATCTCGATGGCTTCCATGATTATTCTCTTGTGGTGATGTTCCATGTTAGAGAGCAATTTGGAATCTGCAAAATTAATTTCGTGTCCTGTTTCTTTCATGTGTTGGAAGAGAGAGGAAGTTTTTTCTTCTTTTTTGACGGCATTCTTGTGTTCTGCGATACGTGCATTTATTCGTCTGTTTGTTTGTCCAATGTACGTGGCTGGGCAGACTTTGCAGGGTATTTCATAGACCCCTTGGTTTTCCAACTGGATTTTATCCTTGGGGTTTCTGAGGATATTGGCTATCTTTTGGTTGGCGCAAAAGGCTGTTTTGATATTGTGTTTATGGAGGATTTTGCTAATTTTATCTGTGGTGCCCTTGATATAAGGAAGGAGGGCCATGCCATTGTTTTCTTCTGTGTCTTGGTTTTTGGGGGGTGTTTCTTTTTGGATTAGCTTCGTAACCCTGTTTTGCTGGTATCCATTGGCAATTAACACATTTGAGAGATTCTGTAACTCAGTTGTCAAGTGGTCTTTGTCAGCCAGGCGTTTGGTTCTGGAGATGAGAGTCTTGGCTACGGAGTTTATTTGTGCAGGGTGGTGGTGTGATTGTGCATGTAAGTAGCGGTTGGTGTGTGTTTTTTTCCGGTAGATAGTGTGTCCTAGGGCACCACAGATAAAATTAGCAAAATCCTCCATAAACACAATATCAAAACAGCCTTTTGCGCCAACCAAAAGATAGCCAATATCCTCAGAAACCCCAAGGATAAAATCCAGTTGGAAAACCAAGGGGTCTATGAAATACCCTGCAAAGTCTGCCCAGCCACGTACATTGGACAAACAAACAGACGAATAAATGCACGTATCGCAGAACACAAGAATGCCGTCAAAAAAGAAGAAAAAACTTCCTCTCTTTTCCAACACATGAAAGAAACAGGACACGAAATTAATTTTGCAGATTCCAAATTGCTCTCTAACATGGAACATCACCACAAGAGAATAATCATGGAAGCCATCGAGATAGAGAAACACCCTCACAACATGAACAAGCGTGACGACACATCCCGCTTGCCAGACATCTGGAAATTAGCCCTCCCCACAAAAACTGACACCAGATCCAGAGGCACACAGAACGCCATCACCAATCAACCACACCAGACCCAAACCCAGACCCTCTCCACAGATAAATTACAGACACCATCCAGTAGCCAAACCATGATGGCACCTCCGGATGCTGCACCCCCCTGCAATCCCTACACAGATCTGGCTGGCACAGGCCACAAAACCACAGCTCGCCCCTATACACGAAGCCAAGCCAGAGCACAACTACAGCCATCTTCTCAGAAAAACTCTTCACAAAGTTCAAGAGGTCAAGACACTAAGGCTTTAGCAACTAATCCACACCTAATGACCCACCTAAGTGGTACTCAGGATATCACTCAAGAAATCACTCAAGATATCCCTCAAGCAACTAAGGAACAAAAGAAGAAAAGGCACACTAGCCTGGGAACTTCCTCACCACACCCCTCAACAGTATTTATAGGAACTCAAACACTGAGATCCTGCTCTGTTCCAGTAACAAGAAGCCGAAAGCACCAGCCTGAAGATGACGAGTGAGACCTCGTCGAAACGTCGCCTAGACACCCCAACTTTTACACGGGAAGACACCCGAGGACACCAAAACCTGCATACCTATACCCGTGAAAATCTACGAAAGCAGATATATAGATATATATACTGTGCGTGTGTGTGTGTGTGTGTGTGTGTATCTATATTTATATATATATAAGAATGCCTCTGAACATGTGCAGAGTGCCACTGAGACATTGCAGTCACCTTTGTGGTTGAAATAAAAATAAATAAAAAATTGTCCATTGTGCATGCACATGAAAGCTTATACCAGAATAAACTAGATGGTCTATAAGGTACTACAGTGGTACCTCAGGTTACATACGCTTCAGGTTACAGACTCCGCTAACCAGAAATAGTACCTTGGGTTAAGAACTTTGCTTCAGGATGAGAACAGAAATCGTGCTCCGGCGGTGCGGCGGCAGCAGCAGGAGGCCCCATTAGCTAAAGTGGTGCTTCAGGTTAAGAACAGTTTCAGGTTAAGTACGGACCTCCGGAACGAATTAAGTTCTTAACCCGAGGTATCACTGTACTGAACAATTTATTATTATTATTATTATTATTATTATTATTATTATTATTATTATTATTATTTTGACTGCGTCAGACCAACACAGCTACCTACCTGATCCTTTGTGGTTGTTTTCCCACAAATAAGCAGAGCTTCCAGGGAGTCAGAAGGGAGGAAGGCTGGACAACGCCCTCCCCACCCCCATTCAGTAAGGCAGCTTTGTTAATTGATTGATTGATTGATTGATTGATTGATTACATGTGTATACTATCTTTTCCTCCAAGGAGCTCAAGGTGGCCTGCATGGTTCTCTTCCTCCTCATTTTATTCCCACAACAACCCTGTGAAGCTGCTTAGACTGGGAGATTATTTCCACCCAAAACACTCTACCCTGCAAGTGGGGGTGCAGGGGGGCTCCAGATGTTGCCTTGTCTGGGTGACAAAGGGGGGCTCTCCCTGCCTTCCCATCTTTTTTAATATATATATATATATATATAATAAATTTTTTAACATATCATTTTCAACAATTATTAAACATACTTTTATATCTGATACAATTTTTTTGACTTCCATCAATCACATCTGAAAATTTTCCAATCTATTCACTTAATATACATTTCTTACTTTCACTATTACATTTAAATCTCATAAATAATCTCTCTCTTCTTTGCAATATTTCATATATTTCTCCTTACAAGACTTCTTGTAATCCTACTAGCGTAATTTGTTGATTACAGCTGCTCTTCAAATAGTTCGTATATTTCTTCCAATCTTCTCTAAGTCTCTGGTTCCGCAGATTTCAAATCCTTCCTGTCATTTTATCCAGTTCTGCGTAGTCCATTAATTTTGTCTGCCATTCTTCTTTCGGCGACCTGCCATTCCATCTTGCAATTTTTTAACATCCTTTTTTTAAAAAAAAATATTTCTATTCATTTTTTCCTGTTTTACAATTTAGAATATTCATTTAAACAACCTTCAAACATCAATGACTTCCCTTCCACTCCTTCCTTGGTTCGTTTTGCATAACATAAATCCCTGCATATTTAATATAAAATGAACCGTTCAGTATTCCATTATTACATCCATCAAAACTTATTTACACTGTTGAATTTATCTTAATGTTGCCAATGTTTTCCAAGTGTACACAATTTTAAACACCCTTAAAGCTTTATGTTGTGAACTGGCTTGTGATCTTTGGATCAATGGCAGTACTGTATACAAAATTATTATTATTATTATTATTATTATTATTATTATTATTATTATTATTATTATTTAGGCTTGACTTACACCAAACAGGGCCAGCCAAAGACATTTTGGAACCTGAGGCGGACCCCAAAATAGTATCCCCCCCTCCAGAGAAGAAGGGGCGAGGGAAGATTGACAGCAGGAACAAGGAGGCAAGAAAGATTGACATTGGGACCTGCTGCCCCAGTGGACCTTGCCGCCTGAGGCAGCCGCCTGACCTTGCCACATGGGTGGGCCGGCCCTGATACCAAACATCATAAATGTATTTCAAGGGTAAACATAGATTCTCGGAAACCACTCTGTGCCAGTTCTAGAGCAGGCTGGGACCCAAACAGAGAAGTGTTGCTTTTCTTCCTGGAGAGGCTGAGCAGATGTGAGCTGGCACAATTCTCCCTGCACTTTTACTGCTGTTTTTATTTGGAGTGGTGCTCTGCAAGGTCTCTGCTCCAAGGAGCTTACAATCAGAAAGGCCCAGAACTGCAATGCAGTCCAACACTGGGAACACCCCTTTGAGGGCAGGCTTATGCTTCAGCGGAAACACGTTCTGGTTAGCCCAAAGGGTCCTGGGGGTACTTTGGCACAGTAAAGGGGCCTTTCCATAAACCTCCCCCCAGCATCACCGCCCCACAGAGTGAAAAGGAACGGACTAGATGAGCTTTGGGTCTGATCCGGCAAGGAGGCAATCCTTTTGTTTCCCCTCGGAACTCAATGTTCCTCCAAAACCAAGGAACGGCTGCAGCACACGCAAATGTTTTCCTTGCCTGTCTTTAGGAATATAGGGCTATTCTCTCCTTCCCCTGCTAGATGGGCCAGATCCTGATGCCAGGTAAAGGTAAAGGGACCCCTGACTGTTTGGTCCAGTCGTGACCGACTCTGGGGTTGCGGCGCTCATCTCGCTTTACTGGCCGAGGGAGCCGGTGTACAGCTTCCGGGTCATGTGGCCAGCAGGACTAAGCCGCTTCTGGCGAACCAGAACAGCGCACAGAAATGCCGTTTACCTTCCCGCTGGAGCAGTACCTATTTATCTACTTGCACTTTTGACGTGCTTTCAAACTGCTAGGTTGGCAGGAGCAGGGACCGAGCAACGGGAGCTCACCCCGTCGCGGGGATTCGAACCGCTGACCTTCTGATCGGCAAGCCCAAGAGCCTCAGTGGTTTAGACCACAGCGCCACCTGCATCCCTAGTGTGGGATGTAATCCATCGGTACAGTCAAATGCAACATTCCTCATTTCCCTAGAATGGGCACAGGCAGGGGGACAACCAGTCAGTGTAACTTCATTTTCCACTGGTCTGGAGCATCCTTGCCCTGCATGTGACCTGGGAGATACACCTGGCTCTGGCTGCCTCCATAAAATAGCTGAATCATGCAGCCATTTTCTCAGCCTTCTTGATCAGTCATCAAGTTGTCTTGTTCCAGTGTTGTCTTCTTCTCTCTTTTGCTGCCATGTTGCTCTCCTGCAGCCATTTTGTTCCATTAATGTAAATTTTGCTGTCTGCCAGCTCTAAGCCAGCAGCACATGCGTTCAGCCTCCATATGAGACTCAGACTTTGTCGTGTAACTATTAAGGCAAGCCTGCCTTTCAGGGCTCAAATCGTGAACTGACTTTAGCAAACTTTTTGTTGCTTCACTCAGAAAGACTCTTGTGTCTTTATTCTTTTAAGAGGGATTAGAAGGGACACCAGGAAATAATGATGATGATGATGATGATGATGATGATAATAATATTTATTATTTATACCCCGCCCATCTGGCTGGGTCTCCCCAGCCACTCTGGGCAGCTTCCAACAGAACACTAAAATACAATAACCTATTAAACATTAAAAGCTTCCCTAAACAGGGCTGCCTTCAGATGTCTTCTAAAAGTCTGGTAGTTGTTGTTCTCTTTGACATCTGGTGGGAGGGCGTTCCACAGGGCGGGCGCCACCACCAAGAAGGCCCTCTGCCTGATTCCCTGTAACTTGGCTTCTCGCAGCGAGGGAACCGCCAGAAGGCCCTCAGAGCTGGACCTCAGTGTCCGGGCAAAATAATCTTAACTAAGAGGTCTGTATAGTCAAAGCTATAGTTTTCCCAGTAGTGATGTATGGAAGTGAGAGCTGGACCATAAAGAAGGCTGATCGCCGAAGAATGGATGCTTTTGAATTATGGTGCTGGAGAAGACTCTTGAGAGTCCCATGGACTGCAAGAAGATCAAACCTCTCCATTCTTAAGGAAATCAGCCCTGAGTGCTCACTGGAAGGACAGATCCTGAAGTTGAGGCTCCAATACTTTGGCCACCTCATGAGAAGAGAAGACTCCCTGGAGAAGACACTGATGCTGGGAAAGATGGAGGGCACAAGGAGAAGGGAACGACAGAGGACAAGACGGTGGGACAGTGTTCTCGAAGCTACCAGCATGAGTTTGACCAAACTGCGGGAGGCAGTGGAAGACAGGAGGGCCTGGCATGCTCTGGTCCAGGGGGTCACAAAGAGGCGGACACGGCTAAACGACTAAACAACAACAAAGAGGTTCAAACGAATCTGCAAACTACTTCCAGCTATATTGAGGGGAATCTGCTGTGCTAGCGTGAGTGAAGGAAGGATAAGACTTATTTAATATATCCTTTCCTGCTATCCTTAACATCCCCGCCCAGAGGAGTCCTTAGGGGAAAGGTGCAACATGGAAAAGGATGCACGATGGAGGTTTGCATGCAGCTACAGTCATGTCTCATGTTGCGTTTGCTTCATGATACGTTTTTTCAGGTTGCATCCTGCGCAACCTAGAAATACTGGAAAGGGTCACTTCCGGGTTTCGCCGCTCGCGCATGCGCAGACGCGCAAAATGACGTCACGTGCGTGAGCAGACGCAGCAAATCGCGACCTGCGCATGCGCAGACACGGGTTGCATTCTGCTCATGTTGCAAACGGGACTCCAGAACGGATCCCGTTCGCAACCAGAGGTACCACTGTATTCTTTGGGTTGCATTCAGTATGTGCACAACCTCGCAAAGACACCCAGAAATGGCCAGAAAGGGAACAGGGGCAGAATGAGACGTCGGACGATTGGGCTGCCCTTCTGTTCTTCTTCCAACTCCTCCATGCTCCCATTTCAAGCCCTCCCCAACACCCTTTGGCGAAGCCAGGCAGCTGACCAGACCGATGACTCTGGCTGTCATTCCACCATGCGCCTACCCCCCTCCAAAGAATGCAGCTCTGGCGGAGTGTTGTGCAGAAGAACCACGCATGACAGCGCACTGACATCACAGTGGGCAGACTCTACCAACCTGGGCTGGGACGGAGGCCGTGCTCGGTCCGCCCAGCTCTTGGTGCAACCAGCCTTGACCTTGTGGCTGAGGGCCAGGACTTTTTGGTCCTCCCACATGGCCCAGACCGGGTGTCCCTGGGCTGGCCGGTCTCCAAATGCCTGCAGGAGCAGCGGGGACCACAGGCGGCCAGAGCAGACCAGGCGGTTTTCTCACGGCACGGAGGAGGAGGAGGACGACTGGGATACTGACCAGGACTACGTCAACAATGCCAGCAGGCCGTGGGGAGATCGTGAGATTTCGACGGCCTCCATTATTTCTGGTAAGCCCAAGTAGAGCTTGGCCCGTCTAGTCCGGCACCTCGTTCTCACAGTGGCCAAGCAGATACCTGTGAGAAGCACACAAGCAGGACTCGAACACAAGAGCAACGCGCTGCTCCTGTGGTTTGCCTCTGACTGTGGAGCAGAGCAGAGGCGTCCTGACTAGCAACCATCAATAGCCCTCTCCTCCTCCAGGAATTTGTCCAATCCTCTTCTTAAAGCCATCTAGGTTGGTGGGCATCTTTTTCTTTTTTAAAAAAGTTTTTTATTTATACAACAAGAAAAACAAACAAAAAACACAAATACCAAATTATACACAAATTACAAAAATAACCATAGACACATAATATTCTTAGCAAACAATAAAACATCTACTGGTCTTAACACTAAAGACCCAACCTCCCGTCTATTCCATACTTTAAATTCATATTACTTATTGCCAATACACATTTTTTTTCATAATTAAACTTATTCTCATTAAATCTAATTTCTTATATCTACCTTACAACTATTACTGAAGTTCCTCGAATGCTGCAACAGAATTTAAACTACTATATTTATTTTTTTTCAGATATTCTTTAAAAACCTCCCATTTAGAAACAAATTCCTGTTTTGATTTATTCTTTATTTTTTCTGATAAACCATCTAATTCGGCATATTCTGTCAGCTTTTGGATCCAATCTTGAATAGCGGGGATTTCATTACTCTTCCATTTTGCTGCGATCAAAACTCTTGCTGCCGCCGTCGCATATAAAAAGATACCCTTCCTCTTTTGTGGGATATCCAAATCTGTTATTCCCAGGAGGTAGGCCTCTGGTTTTTTATTGAAAGAGATCTTTAGCATTTTTTGCAGTTTTGCATGTATACTCTCCCAGAATACCTGTATTTTCCTACATATCCACCACATATGGAAGAATGTTCCTGAGTCTCCGCATCTCCAACAATTACTTGATACATTTTTATACATTTTTGAAAGCTTCCATGGTGTTAGATACCATTGATGTTGCATTTTTTGAAAGTTCTCTCTAATTGTGTAACAATTTGTGAATTTCCAATTGATCTTCCATAAATTTTCCCATTGGGCCATGGTTATTGAGTGGCCAAAGTGGTTATTGAGTGGTTGGTGGGCATCAATACCTCCTGAGGCAGGGAGTTCCAGTGGTTAACAGTCTTGAATCTTCCAACATTCAGCTTCATGGGAAGTCCACAAGTTCTAATGCCATAAGAGAGGGAGAAAAACTGTTCTCTACCCACTTTCCCCCATGCCATGACATTCCCAAGTTTATACCCAGCCAGATGGGCGGAGTATAAAAAAATAAATTATTATTATTATTGACTTCTAATAATAATAGTAATAAATTTTTATTTATGCCCCGCCCTTCCCGGTTCAAAAACCGGGCTCAGGGCAGCTAACAACAAATTTAAAGCACTTAATTGTAGAAGCAGCATAAAACACAGTATAAAAACATGAATAACAATAAATTATTCGCCATCGCCATCGTCATCGATCCCCGGCATTGAATGTGTTGGCCTAGTGTGGGGCTCCGAGGAGAGCTTGGCTGTCTGGCTGGTGTACCGGCCACCTAGCGCACCAGCAGCCACCCTGTCAGGCCTGCTGGAGGCGGTGGCCGGCTGGGCCTTGGAGTTCCCTAACCTATTGGTATTGGGAGACTTCAACTTCCATGCTGATGCCACTCCTTCCTCACAGGCTCTGGACCTGGTGTCTTCCATGGCGACACTAGGGCTCTCCCAGTTTGTTTCGGGCCCCACACATCAAGCAGGCCACACGCTGGATTTGATCTTTGGCGCTGGTATAGATGTGATCATGTCTCCTTCGATGAAGGTGCCATGGTCTGATCACTACGCTCTGAAAGCCAGGATTGACTTTCCACCCCCACCCTGCTTAGGTGGCAAGCCGATTTGGGTTCGCCCGCAGAGGCTGATGGACCCTGATAGATTCCGTCAAGCCTTGCGGGACCTTGCTCCCCCTGGCGACTCATTGATTGAGCTTGTTGAAGGCTGGAATACCCAGCTCCTGGCAGCCATCGATGAGATCGCACCTAAGCGCCCTCTGCGACCCCGCAGAAACCGGGCTCCCTGGTTTACCGAGGAGCTTCGGAAAATGAAGCGGGACCTCAGACGGCTAGAGCGAGTATGCCGGGGTGCCCGTGACGGAGCCTCAAGAACATCTTATAGGGTTTTTATGAAAACCTATGAGATGGCAGTGAAGGCCGCTAAGAAGGCTTACTTCTCGGCCTCCATTGCATCCGCTAGCTCTCGCCCGGCGCAATTATTTAGTATAATTCGGTCTTTAACGTCCCTCGAAGGACAGCCAAATTTAAATAACAATCTGACACACAGCTGTGAGGCATTTGCGAGCTTTTTTGCGGAGAAGGTCCTGTTGCTCCGCCATGACCTCCCTGCCAATTTGGATACAATAAAGGAACTGGAGGCCCCTCGACTGTCCTCGGGTCCAGTATTGGACCACTTTGACCGGATATCTCCAGCTGATGTGGACAGATTCCTCCAAGCTGGAAAGCCCACCACCTGTCCTCTTGACCCGTGCCCGTCATGGCTAATTAGAGCGTGTCCAGACGAGGTGCGGGCCCCCCTGGGGGATATCATCAATTTGTCCCTTGGCACCGGGATATTCCCAGGGGAACTGAAGGAGGCGGTGGTGCGTCCGCTCTTAAAGAAAACATCATTAGATCCCTTAGATCTATCCAATTACCGCCCGGTCTCGAATCTTCCATTCCTGGGTAAGGTGATTGAGAGAGCAGTTGCTGAACAGCTCGGTAGGTTTCTGGATGAAACATCTGCTCTGGATCCATTCCAGTCCGGCTTCCGCGCTGGGCATGGGACCGAGACGGCTCTGGTCGCCCTAACAGATGATCTCCGCAGGCAGCTGGATTGAGGCGGGTCGGGGCTGCTGATTCTTCTTGATCTGTCAGCAGCCTTTGACATGGTCGATCACGAACTTCTGGACCACCGCCTTGCCGACGTGGGGATCCAGGGCACAGTCCTTCAATGGCTGCGCTCGTTTCTCTCTGGTCGGGGACAGAGGGTGGCGCTTGGGGGGGAATTGTCATCGCGTCACTCCTTGGTGTGTGGAGTGCCTCAGGGTGCGATTCTCTCCCCGATGCTTTTTAACATCTTTATGCGCCCCCTCGCCCAGCTTTTCCGGAGTTTTGGGCTGGGTTGCCATCAGTATGCTGATGACACCCAACTCTATCTGTTGATGGATGGCCATCCTGACTCGGCCCCAGACACACTGATCAGATGCTTGGAAGCTGTGGCTGGATGGTTACGTGGGAGCCGGTTGAAGTTAAATCCTTCGAAGACAGAGGTCCTCTGGCTGGGGCGGGACGATATGGGATCGAGGGGGCAACTCCCATCTCTTGCGGGGACGCAATTAGTGCCAGCACCGTCCGTTAAGAGTTTGGGTGTAATCTTCGATACCTCCCTCTCTATGGAGGCGCAGATTACAGCTATAACAAAGGCGGCATTTTTTCATCTCCGCCAAGCTAAGCAGTTAGCCCCTTATCTCTCTCGCCCTGATCTAGCCACTGTGATCCACGCGACGGTCACCTCCAGACTGGATTATTGTAACTTGCTCTACGTGGGGCTGCCCTTGAAACTGACCCAGAAACTCCAGCGGGTGCAGAATGCCGCGGCGAGACTCCTTATGGGGTCTTCGCTGCGAGATCACATTCATCCGGTACTATACCAGCTGCACTGGCTCCCGGTGGAGTACAGGATCAGGTTTAAGGTGCTGGTTTTAACCTTTAAAGCCTTATACGGCCTAGGACCCTCGTACCTACGGGACCGCCTCTCCTGGTATGCCCCACAGAGAAACCTACGGTCTGCAAATAACAACATCCTCAAGGTCCCAGGCCTCAGAGAGGTTAGGCTGGCCTCAACTAGAGCCAGGGCCTTCTCGGCGGCGGCTCCAATCTGGTGGAATGCTCTGTCACAAGAGACTAGGGCCCTGCGGGACCTGACATCTTTCCGCAGGGCCTGCAAGACAGAGTTGTTCCACCAGGCCTTTGGTCAGGGCGCAGCCTGACTCCCTCCTCTGGCAACCTGCACAGAATTTTGCCTAATCGGTTGCCAACAATTTGATTTTAATTAATTTTTATAATGAAATGTTTTTAGAATGTTTTTAGAATTTGACTGTTTGACTATTTGACTGTTGTTAGCCGCCCTGAGCCCGGCTTCGGCTGGGGAGGGCGGGATATAAATAAAATTTATTATTATTATTATTATTATTATTATTATTATTATTAAATTTCAAAGTTCAGAAATCAATTTAGGGAAATTCCATCTAATAAGCATTAGATAGATAGGGCTAGCTGGCTGAATTGGTCCTACTTGGGCCAGCGAGGAGACCAGGGGAGAATTAGCTGTGGGGTCTCAGAGCGGGTGATCTTCATAAAAGGGGAGTGGGAGGGAAGGGGAATAAAAGATCAGGCTGAGTTCAGATTAAAAGCCAGGCGGAATAGCTCTGTCTTACAGGCCCGACGGAAGGTTGTTAAATCCTGCAGGGCCCTGGTCTCCTGGGACAGAGCATTCCACCAGGTCGGAGCCATCACTGAGAAGGCCCTGGCCATGGTGGAGGATAATCTGACTTCCTTAGGGCCCGGGACCTCTAAACTTCTATCATGTTGCTTTTACTCATATTTTCTCTATTTAAAAAAAATCATTTTCATTTGATTTTACAAATGCAAATCAATTACAATACCAAATGCATATCCATAAAATGAGATTCCTCTGAATCTCGTGACTTCCCCCCATCCACTTCATGGGTCCTATTGTCAACATTTCCAACAGGATATTATTTCATAGTCTCTATTTTGTACCTATCCATATATATTATCCATAATATTTGTTAAATTACAAGTGGTATTAAAATCCTGCTCATGTTTTCATCTGGTTACAGTGGTCTCCTAACTAAATTATAAACTTTTCCCATTCTTTCTTGAATTTCTTGTCTTCTTGGTCTCTTGAGTTTCCCGGTCAGTTATGCCATTTCAGCGTAGACTAACAGCTTAATTTGCCATTCCTCTCTGGCAGGGACTGTTTCTTCTTTCCATCTCTGGGCTACTGTTACCACGTACATGTAGAGTCTTTTCTGTTCCTTTGGGATGTTGTTGTTGTTGTTTTTAGTCATTTAGTTGTGTCCAACTCTTCGTGACCCCCTGGACCAGAGCACGCCAGGCCCTCCTGTCTTCCACTGCCTCCCGCAGTTTGGTCAAACTCATGCTGGTAGCTTCGAGAACACTGTCCCACCATCTCGTCCTCTGCCGTCCCCTTCTCCTTGTGCCCTCCATCTTTCCCAGCATCAGGGTCTTTTCCAGGGAGTCTTCTCTTCTCATGAGGTGGCCAAAGTCTTGGAGCCTCAGCTTCAGAATCTGTCCTTCCAGTGAGCACTCAGGGCTGATTTCCTTCAGAATGGAGAGGTTGGATCTTCTTGCAGTCCATGGGACTCTCCAGAGTCTCCTCCAGCACCAGAATTCAAAAGCATCCATTCTTCAGCGATCAGCCTTCTTGATGGTCCAGCTCTCACTTCCATACATCACTATTGGGAAAACCATAGCTTTAACTATGCGGACCTTTGTTGGCAAGGTGACGTCTCTGCTTTTTAAGATGCTGTCTAGGTTTGTCATTGCATTTCTCCCCAGAAGCAGGTGTCTTTTATTTTCGTGACTGCTGTCACCATCTGCAGTGATCATGGAGCCCAACTTTGGGATAGTTTCTCTAAACTGTTAAGTCCCACACTGCAACCTTTCCTCTTGGCCCTCTTCTGAACTTTTTCCAGTTCTTTTTGAGTGGAGGTGCCCAGAACTGTGCAAGGTATTCCAAACGTGCTCACGCCATGGATTTGTATAATGGCATTACGATAAGATCCCCTTCATGGATCACTGCCTTGCCGTGGCGAAGGGGCTTGAAGAACTCAGAGAAGCTATGAACTACGCCGAGCAGGGCACACAAGATGAACAGGTCATAGTGGAGAGTTTCGACCAAACGTGATCCACCTGGAGGAGGAACCGGCAAGCCACTCCAGTATCCTTGCCAAGAAAACTCCATGGACAAAGACAACAGGCATATAAAAGTTATGACGCTGGAAGATGAGCCCCTCAGGTCGGAAGGCGTCCAACATGCTACTGGGGAAGAGCGGAGGGCAAGTACAAGTAGATCCAGAGCTGATGAAGCGGCTGGGCCAAAGCCGAAAGGACGCTCAGTTGCGGATATGCCTGGAAGCGAAAGGAAAGTCCAATGCTGTAAAGAAAAATATTGCATAGGAACCTGGAATGTAAGAACCATGAACCTGGGTAAGTTGGAGGTGGTCAAAAATGAGATGGCAAGAATAAATATTGACATCCTGGGCATCAGTGAACTAAAATGGACGGGAATGGGCGAATTCAGTTCGGATGACCATCACATCTACTACTGTGGGCAAGAAATCAGATTGATTATATTCTCTGCAGCCAAAGATGGAGAAGCTCTATACAGTCAGCAAAAACAAGACCTGGAGCTGACTGTGGCTCAGATCATCAGCTTCTTATAGCAAAATTCAAGCTTAAACTGAAGAAAGTAGGAAAAACCACTGGGCCGGTAAGATACAATCTAAGTCAAATCCCTTATGAATACACAGTGGAAGTGAGGAACAAGTTTAAGGATTTAGATTTGGTGGACAGAGTGCCTGAAGAACTATGGATGGAGGCTCGTAACATTGTACAGGAGGCAGCAACGAAAACCATCCCAATGAAAAGGAAATGCAATAAAGCAAAGTGGCTGTCCAACGAGGCCTTACAAACAGCGGAGGAGAGAAGGCAAGCAAAATGCGAGGGAGATAGTGAAAGATACAGGAAATTGAATGCAGATTTCCAAAGAATAGCAAGGAGAGACAAGAAGGCCTTCTTAAACGAGCAATGCAAACAAATAGAGGAAAACAACAGAATGGGAAGAACCAGAGATCTGTTCAAGAAAATTGGAGATATGAAAGGAACATTTCGTACAAAGATTACCATAATAAAGGACAAAAGTGGTAAGGACCTAACAGAAGCAGAAGACATCAGGAAGAGGTGGCAAGAATACACAGAGGAATTATACCAGAAAGATATGGATGTCTCGTACACCCCAGGTAGTGTGGTTGCTGACCTTGAGCCAGACATCCTGGAAAGTGAAGTCAAATGGGCCTTAGAAAGCACTGCTAATAACAAGGCCAGTGGAAGTGATGGTATTCCAGCTGAACTATTTAAAATTTTAAAAGATGATGCTGTTAAGGTGCTACACTCAATATGCCAGCAAATTTGGAAGACTCAGCAGTGGCCAGAAGATTGGAGAAGATCAGTCTACATCCCAGTCCCAAAGAAGGGCAGTGCCAAAGAATGCTCCAACTACCGTACAATTGCACTCATTTCACACGCTAGCAAGGTTATGCTTAAAATTCTACAAGGAAGGCTTAAGCAGTATGTGGACCGAGAACTCCCAGAAGTGCAAGCTGGATTTAGAAGAGGCAGAGGAACCAGAGACCAAATTGCAAGCATGCGCTGGATTATGGAGAAAGCTAGAGAGTTCCAGAAAGACATCTACTTCTGCTTCATTGACTATGCAAAAGCCTTTGACTGTGTCGACCACAGCAAACTATGGCAAGTTCTTAAAGAAATGGGAGTGCCTGATCACCTCATCTGTCTCCTGAGAAATCTCTATGTGGGACAAGAAGCTGCAGTTAGAACTGGATATGGAACAACTGATTGGTTCAAAATTGGGAAAGGAGTACGACAAGGCTGTATTTTGTCTCCCTGCTTATTTAATTTATATGCAGAATACATCATGCGAAAGGCTGGGCTGGATGAATCCCAAGCTGGAATTAAGATTGCCGGAAGAAATATCAACAACCTCAGATATGCAGATGACACAACCTTGATGGCAGAAAGTGAGGAGGAATTAAAGAACCTTTTAATGAGGGTGAAAGAGGAGAGCGCAAAATATGGTCTGAAGCTCAACATCAAAAAAACGAAGATCGTATACCCCTGACCGAAGAACGGTACACTCCTTCTATCTGGGATGGTCGTCCTCTTCCACCGAGCGCGCAGCTTCGGGAGGGACGCACATGGAGCGGTGAGGGAGGAAGGGGACACCCGCCTAGCCAGCCAGATCAGCCGAATCAACCCTGGCGATCAATGGGGTGACAGATGTCGCAGCCAGATCGCCCTCACATCCGTGGGGGTAGGGAGACCAGGAACAGAGGTACAAAACGATAGAGTGCACATGCAACAAAACCAGCAAAACCAGAGCCTAGTGCACCAGCAGGAAAACATAGCTCCTACTGAGACTCAACTTCATTTGAGCGACAGAGAGGACTCTTTTTCCATAGAAGAATATGCCCTAATAAATCGGTTCTGGTCACTGCAGATCCCAGCCCAAAAGGAAATCTTGGCCAGACTGGACACCCTGAGAAGCAGACTGACCAAAAAGGAGACCCATGTGGAGACTACGGAAGGCTCACACACACGGCCTATATCCCCCAAGTGCCTAGTGGACAAGAGGACGGCGGGAGGCGCCTTTAAATGTGTAGATTCGGAAGACCAATCGCAGCCCCCGCTGGTGTATGGTAAGGCAAAACTAAAACAGACTGTCACGTCTCCGAGTACCTGGTTCAACTATTTAAAACTCTCCCCAAATGAATTAGCAACTCCGCCAAATCCAAACCACCCCCTTAAGTCCCCAAGAGCTATGGATAATCATTCCCTTATGCAGCAGATGGCTATTGACAAACTTAATGGGAGTGTTTTTTTAGATGTAAAGGGGTCACTGGACACCGTGGACCCATCAAATCTACACCATGGAGGGACAGAGAATTAAAGCTGCTGTCCTGGAACATTGCAGGATGGCGCACTAAGAAAAACAATCAACAACTTGCAATGTTTCTTAAGCAATTCGATATCATCCTCCTGCAGGAGACCTGGCACAGCGACCCCATTCTGTTCAATGGGTATTCTTGTCACTCCCTATTTGCTACTCCATCTGTGAGGGGAGGTAGGCCTAGTGGAGGTTTAGCTAGCCTTATCTCCACAGAGCTTGAACATTCCTTAAAAGCCCTCCCAAACTGCAATTCACTAGCCACGGCAGTCCTACTCAAATTTAAAAGAGATGCACTGGTAGTGGTCAATGTCTATCTGCCCCCCTGTCAAAAAAAATCTATAGTGAAAGCTTACTGGGCAGAGTTAGAGGCATTTCTAGAGTCCATAGAATCTTCCCACCCTTCTACACCGATTATAATCGGGGGGGATTTCAACGCCCGTATGGGAATTGATGACAACAATCTTTACAGCCAATATAATCAGATTCAGGACCCTGAAAGTCCAACCGAAGCAGGCGTTTCACGACTTTCTAAAGATAATAAATGCAACTTCTCGGGGCTATGTCTAGCCCAGGTCGCAAAAAGGAGGGAGCTGATGATAATAAACGGTAGTAAGGAAGAGGATCGCCCAGGGGAGTATACCCATTTTTCAAAGATGGGAGGAAGTGTGATAGACTATATTCTGATATCAAGATTCGCCTATAACTCTGTGTCAAAGTTTCAAGTGGGACATAACACCGAAAGTGACCACCTCCCACTAATTTTAACCCTCAATGGCCCATCGTTTAACAAACCCACGGCTAACCTATACTACACCCCCATCGTTAATCTGGGATCACTGGCCCCCAGAAGAATTAAATGGACCCCCATGCTCAATACAGAGCTAACTCATCTCCTCCATTCGGAAGACGTGAAGACCATCTATACAGCCATTGTATCAGCTAATACCGGGGAAAAGGCCATGGACTCGTTCAACGAGTTATTAGCAAGACTAAAAACCTTTCTAACAACTGAGATACTTAATTCTGTTACAAAGCGGGCAAAGGAGCAAGAGAGATGGTTTGATTTGGAGTGCAGACAAGCAAGGAAACGTCTGAGATCCACCTACCGGAACTACAGAAACACTGGAGCACCCTTGCTATTTATGGCTTACATCGATTTAAGACGAAACTATAAACAGCTATTAAAGGTAAAAAAACAAAAAGCTGAGAGATTGGCCTGGTGTAACTTAGTGAAGGCCTCGAATGAGAAAGACTCAACCTCCTTCTGGCGTACCATTAGGGGGCTCCTGGGCCAAGAGCGGATTGGTCCCACATGTACTGTAGAACCCCAGAAGTGGATGAAATATTTCCAAAACCTCTTCTATGACGACAAAGCTCAGCACAATGATCCAAGTGCCTACTCCAAGAATTTACCATATTGGCCTCCTGTCTCCATAGAGGAGGTGGGGAAACTAATTGGCCAATTGAAAAACAACAAAGCCCCGGGCATAGACCACATTCCAGCAGAGATCATGAAGAACAATACCAGTTGGTGGGCTCCTATAATGGCGTCAATATTCACATACATTGATTCAACAGGCATAACCCCTGGCTGCTGGACAGAGGCAGTAATCATTCCAATCTATAAAAAGGGTCCTATGGCAGATCCAGCGAGCTATAGACCCGTTAGCCTCCTTACTATCCCCAGCAAATTGTATGCCAAACACCTCCACATCAAACTAATTGATTGGATGGAAACTGAGGCAGTTCTGGCAGAGGAGCAAGCCGGCTTCAGACAGGGCAGAACAACAATAGACCATTGTTTCGTATTAGCACACCTCATTGACAAATACGCCAATAAAACACGTGGGATTCTATACGCAGCATTTATTGACCTGAAGGCAGCCTTTGACTCGATCTCACGAGTCAAACTTTGGGCTAAACTCAATGCTACCAACATTGACAAAAGATTACTATTCTTGATAAAAAGCCTATATAAGGACTCCAAGTTATATGTAAGAACCTCAGTAAATGGGCAACTAATTGGCCCTGTACCAGCCACCAAAGGAGTCAAGCAGGGCTGTATTTTAGCCCCAGCCTTATTCAACTTATATATAAATGACATGGTCAAATACCTAACATCCCCGGAGTTTCATGCCCCCAAACTGGCCGAAAAACCAATTTCAGTACTCCTCTATGCGGATGATGCGGTTCTCTTATCACGAACTAAAGTAGGCCTCAAAAGGCTACTAAGAGAATTCTCAGCCTACTGCAGGAGAGATCAATTGGTGGTTAATCACCAAAAAACCAAAGTCATGGTCTTCGCTAGGAGACACAGACAGCACAGATGGGAGATGGACAATCAGCCAATAGAACAGGTCAAAATTTTCAAATACCTTGGAGTAGTTTTCCAGTCAACAGGGGCCTGGGAGGCCCATCATAAATATGCGAGGGAAAAAGCATCTCAAAGCGCCAAAATACTGTCTCGCTTTTACTTTACGAAAGGGGGCAGACATATCCCCGCAGCTCTGGAGGTCTTTCAAGCAAAACCCTTGGCGCAATTACTCTACGGGGCCCAAATCTGGACGGGAAATCATTGCCGCACACTTGAAACGGTCCAGTCTAAATTTTTAAGACAGATTCTAGCCGTTCCACCATGCGCACCAAATGCGGCCCTACGGCTGGAGACTGGCCTCCTCTCCGTCGAAACCCGAACCTGGTTAAGAACATTTAACTATTGGCTTCGCTTAAACTTAAACCCATCCGGACTACTACCTTTAGTAGCACGAGATGCTCATAGAAGTCGGTGGTCCAAAGTAGTGCATCAAAAACTACTTATATGTGGCCTCCAAGCACAGCATCTCTTGAAAATGGGTCTCCCTAAGGCAAAAACTATTATTGACCAGCGAATGAAGGATATTGAGCAGCAGAATAACCTGGCCTATATTAAGAAATTTAGTGCTTGGTACGCTTATCTGCCCCCCTCCCACTTTGATTTTCGGGCACCTTATTTGTCTACCTTAACCATTCCAAAACTCAGGCGGGCCTTTACACTGGCCAGACTAAATATGTTACCCTCAGCTGTTCTTGAAGGTAGATATCAAAAAATTTCATTCGAGAACCGGCTCTGCCCCTGTGGAGCTGGCTACGTAGAGACTGTGTCACACGTTCTCTTGTCTTGCTCCCTATATAAAGATCTCAGGGATGAGACCATCACGCCGCTCCTATCTGCCATCCCGGGCCACTCTTGTGAAGCCAAACTGTTCTCACTCCTAGCCGACCAGAACAGCTCGACAACAGAGAAGGTTGCCAAATTTATCGAGAGAGCAATGAGACTGAGAGCTGCTATCTGAATGACATTAGTGTCGTCACCCGGATTCCTTGCCTAGGATCTTATTATTATTATCATTATGTTTTACTACTATTATTTTATCACCTCTGCCAAGTTTTAAGTATTGAGATTATTGATCCATTATCTGACTATTGATCAAAACCCTAAAATGTATTTTATATAATTGACTTTTTATTTCTATTCTTTGTATATCGTATTGTTGTTTTGTTGCTATGGCCGATGGCTGACGCAAATAAAGATTCATTCATTTAACGAAGATCATGGCCACTGGTCCCATCACCTCCTGGCAAATAGAAGGGGAAGAAATGGAGACAGTGAGAGATTTTACTTTCTGGGGCTACATGATCACTGCAGATGGTGACAGCAGCCACGAAATTAAAAGACGCCTGCTTCTTGGGAGAAGGGCAATGACAGGCCTAGACAGCATCTTGAGAAGTAGAGACGTCACCTTGCCAACTAAGGTCCGTATAGTTAAAGCCATGGTTTTCCCAGTAGTGATGTATGGAAGTGAGAGCTGGACCATAAAGAAGGCTGATCGCCGAAGAATTGATGCTTTTGAATTATGGTGCTGGAGAAGACTCTTGAGAGTCCCATGGACTGCAAGAAGATCAAACGCATCCATTCTTAAGGAAATCAGCCCTGAGTGCTCACTGGAAGAACAGATCGTGAAGCTGAGGCTCCAGTACTTTGGCCACCTCATGAGAAGAGAAGACTCCCTGGAGAAGACACTGATGCTGGGAAAGATGGAGGGCACAAGGAGAAGGGGACGACAGAGGACGAGATGGTTGGATAGTGTTTTCAAGGTTACCAGCATGAGTTTGACCAAACTGCGGGAAGTAGTGGAGGACAGAGGTGCCTGGCGTGCTCTGGTCCATGGGGTCACGAAGAGTCGGACACGACTAAACGACTAAACAACAACAACAACAGTGGTACCTCGGGCTGCGAACAGGATCTGTTCCAGAGCCCCGTTCACATCCTGAATAGAACGTAAGACGCATTTGCGTTTCGCCACTTCCGCGCATACGCATAATGTCACTTTGACCGTCTGTGCATGCGCGAGTGGTGAAACCCAGAAGTAACGCGCTCCGTTACTTCCGGGTCGCTGCGGAGCGCAACACGAAAATACCTATCCTGAAGCATATTTATCCCAAGGTATGACTGTACAGGGACGTGGGTGGTGCTGTGGGTTAAACCACAGAGCCCAGGACTTGCCGATCAGAAGGTCGGTGGTTTGAATCCCCTCGATGGGGTGAGCTCCCGTTGCTCTGTCCCTGCTCCTGCCAACCTAGCAGTTTGAAAGCACATCAAAGTGCAAGTAGCTAAATAGGTACCACTCCGGTGGGAAGGTAAACAGCATTTCCGTGCGCTGCTCTGGTTTGCCAGAAGCGGCTTAGTCATGCTGGCCACATGACCCGGAAGCTGTACGCTGGCTCCCTCGGCCAATAAAGCAAGATGAGCGCCGCAACCCCAGAGTCGGCCATGACTGGACCTAAGGGTCAGGGGTCCCTTTACCTTTACCTATGACTGTACAACTCCCACCAGCCCCAGCCAAGCTGTGCAGGCTGAGGCTGATGGGTATTGTAGTCTAAAACATCTGGAGGACTCCCAGTTGTGGAAAGATGTACTAGGAGGCCATGAATCGGAGACACTTTTTCACTGAGTCTTCCCGGTTTCACTTCTCTTTAGAGCTCTCTAGATCCATCCGAGAATGCAGCCTTGGAAAGCCGAACCCGCCCAGAAGGACGGATCACGCTGATTGCCAAAGCCACCTCCGGGGTTGTAAGGATCCGGTGCGGAACCGCCCGAAGTATCCCGAGGGGCATCAGCCGCCGCTGTGCCCGCACGTGCGATCTTCGCCCAGCCTGGGTATAGAGAGGGCATCCCTGTTCAACCGCAATGCTGCAGAGAAGCTGGACACTTTCTTCTCCCAGAAGCTGAAAGCCCGCCTGTCCGACCGCTGCGAGGACCTGGGGACCCCTCAGGAAGACCCCACAGACCCCAGCGGGCCCTGGAGGGACCCCAGGAAGGAACACGCCGGCCCCGAGCGAAACTGCCGGAGGCAGGATCACAGCCGCACAACGCAAGGAAGAGGAGATGCCACCCATGCCCATGGCTGCCACCCATGCCCTCGGACCCTCCGGCACTGTCTCACTGGCAAAGGCGGGGCGTCGGAGCGCGTCTATTGGCGGCAGGAGAGCAGCAGGCCCTCCACAGCCGTCAGCAGCTCGGCACGGATCCTGCCTCGCTGCAGAATCAGCCACGTCCAGAGCTGTACTGCCTGCCAAGCGTTTAACAGAGACACGCCAACGGGCATGGAGACGCTCCAGGAGAACGTCTGGAGTCTGCCGGAAGGCAAGGAGAGAGCGGGTTTGAGTGCCCCCCGCCAGAGGGAAAGGACGGGGCCTCCTTGCCGGCGGCAGGTGCCAGACCGGTTTTTGAAAGTTCAGCAGTGGCTGGAGGAGACGCCGGCCGAAGACCCTCCGGCCCACCCAAGGCAACAGGGGCGTGGGGTTGGACATCGGGGCAGCCCAGGCACTATGGGGTGGCCACCTGCGTACGGATCACCGGATCAGAAGGAAAGGGATTCTTGGGGAGAGGCAGGAGGCTGTCCAAGTCTGGACCCCACAGCTGACATCAGGCAGAGAATGAAGAGCCATCAGGAAGAGGATCCCACGCATCAGGTGAGGGGGCAGAGGGAAGGGCTGGGGAATAATAATAATAATAATAATAATAATAATAATAATAATAATAATAATAATAATAATATTTTATTATTATTTATATGCCGCCCATCTGACTGGGCTGCCCTCTGGGCAACTTCCAGCAAAATATTAAGACCACAGTTCAACATCTACCAGCTCCATCTGGTACGCAGGATGAGACCCTCCCTGCCCGCTGTCTGTCTCGCCAGAGTGGTGCATGCTCTGGTTATCTCCTGCTTGGACTACTGCCATGCGCTCTCCGTGGGGCTACCTTTGAAGGTGACTCGGAAACTACAACTAATCCAGAATGCGGCAGCTAGACTGGTGACTGGGAGCGGCCACCAAGACCACATAACACTGGTACTGAAAGACCTACATTGGCTCCCAGTACGTTTCCGAGCCCAATTCAAAGTGTTGGTGCTGACCTTTAAAGCCCTAAACGGCCTCAAAGGCCCAGTATATCTGAAGGAGCGTCTCCATCTCCATTGTTCTGCCCGGACACTGAGGTCCAGCTCTGAGGGTCTTCTGGTGGCTCCCTCACTGTGAGAAGCTAAGCTATGTGGAACCAGGCAGAGGGCCTTCTTGGTGGTGGCACCCGTCCTGTGGAACTCCATCCCACCAGATGTCAGAGAGAAATACAACTACCTGACATTTAGAAGACACCTGAAGGCAGCCCTGTTCAGGGAAGTTTTTAATGTGTGACATTTTAATGTATTTTTAATCTTTGCTGGAAGCTGCCCAGAGTGGCTGGGGAAACCCAGCCAGATGCATGGGGTACAAATAAATTATCATTTATTATTATTATTATTATTATTATTATTATTATTATTATTATTATTATTATTTATCACACATTAAAAACCTCTGTACAGATGTCTTCCAAAAGTCAAAGAGCTGTTTATCTCCTTTACATCTGATGGGAGGGTGTTCCCCAGGGCAGATGCTATGGGGCTTCACCAGATATAGTTGGACTACAAACAGCTCCCATAAGAGGCTGCCGAATCAGGATTTGCAAATCTGTCCCCGGACAAATTACGTCCCCAGAATGTCCCCCTATTTGCAAATCTGTCCCCAGGAAATGTGGCAGCGGCAGCCTCAGCAGCCCGGAGCCAGCCTTGTAGCGCAGTTGGCTCTGGCTGGCTTCAGGAGCTGCTCGCTACTGCCGCCACTGCCGAAGGGGAACCAGGGACGTCCGGCGGTACAAATCTCCTGCCCCCTTCCCTCTTTGTTTTGACAGATGGGGGCGGCTCAGGAGTCGCAGGCGGGCGGCTGTTGCCCAGGAGGGGTGCAAGGTGCACGGTTTCTCTGCCAGGCAAGGTGCAAAGCCCTTCTTTTGCACCCTGCGAAACATAAATGCACAGAGTTTTTTTAAAAACTGGGCAACAGCCGCCCACCCCTGGATCCTGAGCCTCCCCGATCAGTCAAAACGAGGAACAGGGCAGGAGATCGGGGAAGGCTCGGGAGTCACGGGCGCGTGGATGTTGCCCAGTTTTTAAAAAACTCTGCGCATTTATGTTTCACAGGGTGCAAAAGAAGATCTTTGCACTTTTATACAATATGCATGTGTGCTTGGGCCCAGGGTCTTTTGCCTCGCCATCCCCACTACTGACACCCTTTTGCTACTCAGCTTAAAAAGGAAAAAAATATATGTGTCGCCAGATTCACTGAAAAAAATCTGGTAACCATACCCTAAACTCACTGAGCCTCCGCTTCCTGACCTTCTGCCTTTCCCCTCCTGCACAGAACAAAAGAAATTACTGTGAAAATCCCTGAAAGGAGAAGTAATCGACTATAGAATCACAAAAATCATTCTTTAACATCAGCAGTCAGGAGCCCTTCAGCCCTCTTTTTGAGTGTTTGAAACTTAAAACCTCAATTTCTTATCACTACTGCTTGATTCTCTTAAATAGGGCTATGCTTAAAACTTGTCACTGAGGTTTTCATACCTTCATTGTAAACTCGAGGAAGCATTTCCAGCCCTGCTCTTGAGCTTGTTTGATATCACTTCAAATCTTATAATTTCTTTATTTCCTTCTGAGGAAACTGATAGGTTCAGTGAAACGAGTTTTGTAGCCGGCACCTCATTAAGTCTTTGTTTAATTCTAGTTTATTTTTTGATTTTTGTTATTCTATAGTCGATTGGGACGCGGGTGGCGCTGTGGGTAAAAGCCTCAGCGCCTAGGGCTTGCCAATCAAAAGGTCGGCGGTTCGAATCCCCGCAGCGGGGTGCGCTCCCATTGTTCGGTCCCAGCGCCTGCCAACCTAGCAGTTCGAAAGCACTCCCGGGTGCAAGTAGATAAATAGGGACCGCTTACCAGCGGGAAGGTAAACGGCGTTTCCATGTGCGGCTCTGGCTCGCCAGAGCAGCGATGTCACGCTGGCCACGTGACCCGGAAGTGTCTGCAGACAGCGCTGGCCCCCGGCCTCTTGAGTGAGAGTACGGGCAGGGGTAAAAAAAGGTAAAGGTACAGGCTAGTCTTGACAGACTCTGGGGTTGTGCGCTCATCTCACTCTAGAGGCCGGGAGCCAGCGCTGTCCGGAGACACTTCCGGGTCACGTGGCCAGCGTGACAAGCTGCATCTGGCAAGCCAGCGCAGCACACGGAACGCCGTTTACCTTCCCGCTAGTAAGCGGTCCCTATTTATCTACTTGCACCCGGGGGTGCTTTCGAACTGCTAGGTTGGCAGGCGCTGGGACCGAACGACGGGAGCGCACCCCACCGCGGGGATTCAAACCGCCGACCTTTCGATCGGCAAGCCCTAGGCGCTGAGGCTTTTACCCACAGCGCCACCCGCGTCCTACGGGCAGGGGTACCTTTACCTTTTTTATAGTCGATTACTTCACATTTCAGGGATTTTCAGGGTGATTTCTTTTGTTCTGGGTAATTTCTTGGGTCTCTGACTGTCTTTTTCCTCTGGTTTCCCCTCCTGCAGGCTTCCGGGCTCCACGCCTGCGACGACGCCAGCACCTCTCCCGCCACGTGCTCCTGCCTCTTCTGCGAGCAACAGAGGCCCCGCGCCACGCTGGTCTCCGGCAAGAAAAAGCCGGACCCCTCCGCCGCGGAGGTGGCCGTGCAGCTGCAGGCGGAGAACCGGATCCCCCGGATCGTGGAGGCCTTCGAGCGCCGTTCGCTGAGGGAGGCCAAGATCGTGGAGAGGGAGAAGGCATACCTGTCGGCCCGGCAGAGGGAGCTGGAGAAGCGGGCAAGGGCGGGCAAGGCGCGTGGGAACGCCAGGCGAGGCCACCACCAGGCCAGCGGCGCCAAGGCAAGGAAGCCCCATGCCAAGGAAGAGGAGCAGATGCCGCGTGAGGAGCCCAGGCCCCGGGCAGTGCCAGAGGAGCCCCCAAAGCGCCACCAGGCGAGGGAGCGAACGGCCAAGCCTAGTTTCATGGACAAACTGCGAGGGCACTACTAGATCCATCGGCTCGAGATGCCCAGGGACTGGACGCGAGGAAAGCCTGTGGCGATGTGGCCGAGGGAACCACGGCGTGGACGCGGCTCCGAAAGGCGGTGGCTCCGACGCCAGCAGGGGCTGTTCCTCTGCAAAGGCAGGGCAGGAACAGGTGGCAGAATAGGAAGCGGGCATGCCCTGGCGCTGCCCGTGGGAAGGGCATGCTAAATGGAGAGAGCATGCTTCTCCCTCTTCGCCAGCCCAGGGGTCTCTGCCGTGGGTCTGGTGCTGGAGACTGTGCGCCCAAAGTTGCCACGCCAAAGGGATCTCTGAGAAGACGGAGTGATGGGCCAAGGGGTTGCAGGTGGCACTCTGGGCCGGCTGTGGGCACAGCTGCAATGGGGGGCAGGGAGGGGGCAGCAAGGTGAAGCAGTATCCTGGCCAGTAGGTAGGTTTTCCCAGCGGCTCCTGAGAAAAGGATGCTTGCTTGCACGCAACACGGGATATTTGCCACTGGGTGGGAGCAGGTCCAATGGCCTGTTCCATGGAAGCCATGGGGGGGGGGCGGGTGATGCAATTCAAGCTGGTGTGTTATTATGAATAAACCATGGCTGTGATGCAGCTGTGTAGACGTTGAGATGATGCGTCCCTTGCTTGATTGACGAAGGGTAGGAAGGAAGATGTGTGGGGAGGGGGTTAGGGGAGGGCTGGGACCTCTCGTGGGGAACACACCTTGCTGGTCCACCTTGGAGCCCCTCGCTGCGCTCAACTCTTACCTGCAGCTCCCAGAGGCTGTCCGCAGGCGACAGAGGCCACACCCCAGGAAACCAAGAGAAAAAAGACAGTCACAGAACTGAGAAATTGAACAAAACAAATGAAATACAGTGGTACCCCGGGTTACAGACGCTTCAGGTTACAGATGCTTCAGGTTACAGACGCTTCAGGTTACAGACTCTGCTAACCCAGAAATAGTACCTCGGGTTAAGAACTTTGCTTCAGGATGAGAACAGAAATCGCATGGCGGCAGTGGGAGGCCCCATTAGCTAAAGTGGTGCTTCAGGTTAAGAACAGTTTCAGGTTAAGAACGGACCTCCGGAACGAATTAAGTACTTAACCCGAGGTACCACTGTACCTTGAAAATCCCTGAAAACGAGAAGTAATCGACTATAAATATTGTCTGGTGGAAATCAACTAAATAATAAAAATCAAAAAGCTTATTAAAGGTAAAGGTACCCCTGCCCGTACGGGCCAGTCTTGCCAGACTCTGGGGTTGTGCGCCCATCTCACTCTATAGGCCGGGGGCCAGCGCTGTCCGGAGACACTTCCGGGTCACGTGGACAGCGTGACAAGCTGCATCTGGCGAGCCAGAGCCGCACACAGAAACGCCGTTTACCTTCCCGCTAATAAGCAGTCCCTATTTATCTACTTGCACCCGGAGGTACTTTCGAACTGCTAGGTTGGCAGGCGCTGGGACCGAACAACGGGAGCGCACCCCGCCGCGGGGATTCGAACCGCCGACCTTTCGATCGGCAAGCCCTAGGCGCTGAGGCTTTTACCCACAGCCCCACCCGCGTCCCTAAAAAGCTTATTAGAAAAACCTAAAATAGAACAAAGCCTTAACGGGATGCCGGCTACAAAGCTCGTTCCACTGAACTATTCCAGAAACAGAAAAATCATAAACTTTAAATGACCAAAATTCAAACAAGGGAAGAGCCCCAAGAGTTCTGATGTATTATAATCCTAGCTCAACCTAGGTAAAGGGAGGAGAGCCCATCTAGGAGAAAGAAATCTCTGAAATAATAATAATAATAATAATAATAATAATAATAATAATAATAATAATAATAATTTATAATTTATATGCCGCCCATCTGGCTGGGTCTCCCCAGCCACTCTGGGCGGCTTCCAACAAAATATTAAAAATACAATAAAGCATCAAACATTAAAAGCTTCCCTAAACAGGGCTGCCTTCAGATGTCTTCAAAAAGTCAGGTAGTTGTTTATTTCCTTGACATCTGATGGGAGGGTGTTCCACAGGGCAGGCGCCACCACCGAGAAGGCCCTCTGGCTGGTTCCCTGTAACATGGCTTCTTGCAGGGAGGGAACCACCAGAAGGCCCTTGGAGCTGGACCTCAGTGTCCAGGCAGAACGATGGGGGTGGAGACACTCCTATCCCACCCTAAGCTCCCTATGTGGGCAATATATTGGGGAAAAGAAAAAGCTAAGAAGTGAACCCTACACAAAACTGGAGTGGAGTCCCTAAGGCGGTTGGGTGGTGGCTTGTACACCTCCTTCCGGCAGCCCAGCTGGTGCCAAACGTCTCGTTCTGCTTTCGTTTGGGCCACATCATCAAGGTCAAAAGAGGGGTCTTGCCATCTGGACAGCCCAGGACCTCCAAGCACCCTACCCAGGCTTGCACCCTGGGGAGATCACTTTGGTGCTACCAACGCAGCATTTTAGCTTCATCCCTGGAGGCACACTCCATTGCCTCTTGAGACAGACAGGTGTCAATAACAGCAACAGATCTGGAAGAGTCTGGGATTGTGTTGCGCCCGGTGCAAAAGGTTCTGGGTAGGCAGAAGGAATGGTGGGACGTCTTCCAGCCTGGACTACAACTCCCCTCAACCCAGCCAGCCATGACATATCAAGGTTGGGCTGCCCAAAACCCTGGCAAGCGCCTGCCAGTCACGTCTGCACAATACTGAGCAAGGTGGACCTTAGTATAAGGTCTTCTTCCTGGTCCTGGACCAGAGGCCCGACAAAGAACAACAGGTGAGGGAAGGGAAGGGAAAGAAGATGGAATTGAGACTGCCAAGAAGATGCTTCACCCATGACAGATGGATAAATATAGGATGGGGGACACCTGGCTTGCCAGCAGGACATGCGGAAAGCATCTAGGGTGTCTTCGTAGACCACATCTTGGGAGGAAAGCAATGACAAACGTAGACAGCATCTTAAAAAGCAGAGACCAACAAAGGTCCGTATAGTTAAAGCCATGGTTTTCCCAGTAGTGATGTGTGGAAGTGAGAGCTGGACCATAAAGAAGGCTGATCACCGAAGAATGGATGCTTTTGAATTATGGTGCTGGAGGAGACTCTTGAGAGTCCCATGGACTGCAAGAAGATCAAACCTCTCCTTTCTGAAGGAAATCAGCCCTGAGTGCTCACTGGAAGGACAGATCGTGAAGCCGAGGCTCCAAGACTTTGGCCACCTCATGAGAAGAGAAGACTCCCTGGAAAAGACCCTGATGTTGGGAAAGATGGAGGGCACAAGGAGAAGGAGACGACAGAGGATGAGATGGTTGGACAGTGTTCTTGAAGCTACCAGCATGAGTTAGACCAAACTGCGGGAGGCAGTGGAAGACAGGAGTGCCTGGCGTTCTCTGGTCCAGGGGGTCACGAAGAGGCGGACATGACTAAATAACAACAACAGTAGACCACAAGCCAACAGTGTGATGCAGCAGCAGAAAATGCTAATGCTATTCTGGGCTGCCTCAACAGAAATCTAGTGTCCAGATCAAGAGAAGCAATAGTAGTGCTCTCACTTGAAATACTGTGTCCAATTCTGGGCTCCACAATTTAAGAAGAATGTTGACAAGCTGGAAGGTGTGCAGAGGATGTTGGGTTTTCTTAATATGGAAGTGGTCAATGGTGCTACTCAGAAGCATGTTTGTAGTTTTGATCTGAATGGCAACACACCTGTGAGCTCTTGACAATTCAACACACCTGTGGCCTCTTGGCAATATAAATAATTAGAGGGGGAGTTTAACTGCTGCACCAAATGCTGTAATGTGGTAAGGTAATTGATTATTCGAAAACTCTATTTAAGTCGACTGTGTGTTTTGTATAGCGCTGGTGTGCAATCCTAAGGGGTGGTGAGTTGCTGCTGTTTGATTATTATATATTCAAAAATAGAAATAAGCAAGTATATTGTGAGCAGCCTTTTATTTTTAACACCCCAGTCGCTGCATACATTCAGCTGGTGAAGAAGTCTAACAGAGGAGGGTGGCCAAGATGACCAAGGATCTGGGTCTGTTTAGCCTGGAAAAGTGGAGGCAAGTTTCTAGAAGGGAGATTCTGGCTAAACGCTGGGAAGAACTTTCTGACAGCAAGAGCTGTTGGACAGTGGAACAGAGGTCTCCTTCCTTGCAGGTTTTTAAGCAGAGGTTGGAGGGCCACCTATCATGGATGATTTACTTGAGATTCCTGCATTGTAGGGGGTTGAACTGAATACTAAATAATAATAATAATTAATTTTATTTATACCCCGCCCTCCCCAGCCAAGGCCAGGCTCAGGGCAGCTAACACCAGGGTTTAAAAACAGTTGATTCAAATACAATTTAAATAGGGATGCGGGTGGCGCTGTGGGTTAAACCACAGAGCCTAGGACTTGCCGATCAGAAGGTTGGAGGTTTGAATCCCCGCGACGGGGTGAGCTCCCGTTACTCAGTCCCTGCTCCTGCCAACCTAGCAGTTCGAAAGCACGTCAAAGTGCAAGTAGATAAATAGGTACCACTCCGGCGGGAAGGTAAACGGCGTTTCCGTGCGCTGCTCTGGTTCGCCAGAAGCGGCTTAGTCATGCTGGCCACATGACCCAGAAGCTGGACGCCAGCTCCCTCGGCCAATAAAGCGAGATGAGCGCCGCAACCCCAGAGTCAGCCACGACTGGACCTAATGGTCAGGGGTCCCTTTACCTTTACCTTTACAACTTAAAAACAAGATTAAAGTACAACATTAAAATGCAGCCTCAATTCAGTAGAAACTCAAATCAAAAACTTTTTGGGGGATGAAAATGTCAAGTCTTCACCAAGGCCAACTATCCAGACTGGTCCTACGTGGGCCAGAAAAAATCCAGGGAAGTCCCCAAATAGGAGTTCCATCACAGAAGGAGAAAGGAAAAAGGAAAGAGGGGAAGGGAATCAAGTTGATTCCAGGCCAAAGGCCAGGCCCTGCAGAAAGAAATCAGATCCTGCAGCCGTGGGGTCCCTGCCAACTCTCAAGTTCTGTGATTCTGACATCTGGCCTACTTCCTCTGCTTCCATGCCAATAATAATAATAATAATAATGATAATAATAATGATAATAAATTACTTGTACCCCACCCATCTGGCTGGGTTTCCCCAGCCACTCTGGGCGGCTTCCAACAAAGATTAAAAATACACTAAAATGTCACACATAAAAAACTTCCCTGAACAGGGCTGCCTTCAGATGTCTTCTAAATGTCAGGTAGTTGTTTTTCTCTTTGACATCTGGTGGGAGGGCGTTCCACAGGGAGGGCGCCACCACCGAGAAGGCCCTCTGCCTGCTTCCCTGTCGCTTTGCTTCTCGCAGGGAGGGAACCGCCAGAAGGCCCTCGGAGCTGGACCTCAGTGTCCAGGCTGAACGATGGGGGTGGAGACACTCCTTCAGGTACAGTGGTACCTCGGGTTACATACGCTTCAGGTTACATACGCTTCATGTTACAGACTCCGCTAACCCAGAAACAGTGCTTCAGGTTAAGAACTTTGCTTCAGGATGAGAACAGAAATCGTGCTCCGGCGGCACGGCAGCAGCGGAAGGCCCCATTAACGAAAGTGGTGCTTCAGGTTAAGAACAGTTTCAGGTTAACTACGGACCTCCGGAACGAATTAAGTACTTAACCCGAGGTACCACTGTATACTGAAGTGCCTGAGCCACCTGAGCAAGGGACTGGCCAGGCTGGGTGGAGTTGGAGAGTGTCTGGGTGACGGGCAGAGAGAGACAGACAGGCTGCCCGTCTGCCCATCACTGTGCCATTCCCTGGGGCTTCTGAGGGGCATTCAGTGCAGCCACTCAAGCAGAGGACAGGATTCCCTCTGGGGCCAGACAAGTGTTTGAAGCTCTCTGCATGTGGATTGAGATGAATTATCAAAAGGACGGAGCAAAGCCACTCTTTCCCTAAGGAAAGAAAGCAAGAGACTGATAACTCCCTGAAAGGAGGACCCCTTCTGGGGTGCTTGAGCCAAAATCTCCAGTCTCTTGCACCTCCAGGCACAAAATTTAAATTGGGAGGGGGGAGCAGACTGGTCTGTTTCTTTCTCCCTCCAGGAAAAGAAATCAGTGCTTGCTTTGCTCCCCATAACAGGAGGGGCCATACAGATCTAACTCAGATAATTTATTACGATCGGAGACCAGCTTATAAAACACACTTGGGGGTACAATCCCAGAAAGAAAACAAACTGTTAAAACAATGTACAACAATAAATTTAGAATTTATAAATGCAATAAGCATATAGACGCTTAAAACTTTAAGATAAGCTACCGCAGAGAGATGACCCAGAGTCACCCATGGAACCAAATTTGGGGATTTTCTTCATGAACTAGTTTGAGTCAGGGGATGGTCTGCGCCTACAGATCTGTACACGGAATCTGGCAACCATCCGGGTCGTCTTATGAACAGGAAAAGGTTGGAATTTTGCTTTTCCGGGAGGTCAGTGTGCCTCACCAGTAGGGGACCAATGGTCTCACTACGCGCCTCTTCATAAAAGGGACATCTAAAGAACAAGTGCTCTGGGCTTCCTATCTCCCCCAATGAACAGGCGCAAAGTCTCTGAGCGTATGGGACTTTTTAAAAGGCTCGTTCCGGGACCGGCGAGGGCAGAGCCGAGCTTCTGGCGGATCTAACTCATATTTAATATTTCATAGAATCACAGAATTGCAGAGTTGGAAGGGGCCACGAGTGGTCATCTAGTCCAACCCCCTGCAGGGCAGGAATCTTTCACCCATTTATATCCCACCTTTCCCTCTATGGCGCTCAAGGTGGCTGATCTAATTCTCCCCCTCCTCTTTAATCCCCACAACAACCTTGTGAGGTGTTCAGCTGAGAGGCAGTGACTGGATCACCCAGTGAGCTTCAGGGTGGAGGGAGGAATTCGAACCCGGGTCTCCCGCGACGTAGTTCGGCACTCTAACTGCTACAGCACCCTGGCTCTCTGTGTCAGCTCCCAGCAACCACGATGGCCGATGATGATCAGGGATGAAAATGGGAGCAGCAGTTCCACAACATCTAGAGAATCAGGGGATCCCCATCTCTGATTCCTGCACTCAGGATTGCTGGACACTCATCATAAAACATCAGTCAAACACAAGAGGCATCAGCGTAATTAACACAAGGGGCACAAAAGCATTCCACAGATGCAAGAATCAGGAATGTGGAAACAGTGACTTGAGCAGTTTGCAGTGGGTCTACTCAGAAGTAAGTCTCTTTGAACTCAGTGGGGCTGCATCCTGATGTTTAGTTGGAATCTCCTTTCTTCTGACTTGAAGCCATGGGTTCGAGTCCTACCCTCCAGAGCAGGAGAAAGCAAGCTGGCTCCATCTTCCAGGTGACAGCCCTTGAGATATTTGAAGATGGATTCCATATCTCCTCTTAGTCTCCTCTTTTCCAGGCTAAACATATTCACCTCCTTCAAGCGCTCTTCGCAAGGCTTAGTTTCCAGATCCCGGATCATCTTGGTTTCCCTCCTCTGCATACATTTCAGCTTGTCAATATCCCTCTCAAATTGCAATGTTTCCCCCTTTTGTACAGTGGTACCTCGGGTTAAGAACTTAATTCGTTCTGGAGGTCCGTTCTTAACCTGAAACCGTTCTTAACCTGAGGTACCACTTTAGATAATGGGGCCTCCCGCTGCCGCTGCACGATTTCTGTTCTCATGAAGCAAAGTTCTTAAACCGAAATACTATTTCTGGGTTAGCAGAGTCTGTAACCTGAAGCGTCTGTAACCCGAGGTACCACTGTACTATGAACTTCCTTGATCTGGACACTAGATTTCTGTTGATGCAGAATAGCATTAGTGTGGGGTGTTTTGGGGGGGGTTGCGGCTGCCTCACACTGTCGACTCATGTTCAGCTTGTGTGCTACAGCGGTACCTCGGGTTACAGATGCTTCGGGTTACAGAGGCTTCACGTTACAGACTCTGCTAACCCAGAAATAGTACCTCGGATTAAGAACTTTGCTTCAGGATGAGAACAGAAATCGTACAGCAGGAGGCCCCATTAGGTAAAGTGGTGCTTCAGGTTAAGAACAGTTTCAGGTTAAGAACAGACCTCCAGAACGAATTAAGTTCTTAACCCGAGATACCACTGCACTAAGATCCCATGGTCCTTTTCACATGTTCTGCTAGTCCTCCATCTTATATTTGTAAGTGCAGAACTTGACATTTGTCCCTCTGGAAACTCATTTTTGTTAGTTTGGGCCCAGTTCTCCAATCTCCTAAGGTCACCTTGAACCCCGATTCTGTCTTCTGCAGCATTAGCTACTGTTGAGGAAAAATCTAGGCGCCCCCCCCCCATAATTTCCGTAACACTACCCCTCCCACTTTGACGACCTTTGGGGCCCCTTCCCACCCCACAAATCTGTCATTCATCGATCAAGAACCACCCTGTCAGGGAAAGGATAGGTTGCTCGCTACGAATTAAAACTCCAGTTTGTGGGCTCCTGTTTAGCCCGGGGACCTGGTTCTGCTCCAGATGTTTGGTGTGCCCGTTGCGAATGGCAGCACCATTAGGCGCCGCTACCAAGAGATTGCAAATCCTCCACCTCCCCATGCCTGCAGTAGGCATCTCATGGGGCTAACCCAGGCTCTGGATCTCTGGCTCAGAGATTAGCAGCCAGATGTTAATGGTTTGCCAACCGGCCCCTGCGCCCCTCCCCTCACACCCTTCTGCCCTGCAGGATCTCCATCTCCAGGCTGAGATTCCATCATCAGCATGATAAAGACATGAATGGGTTCCAAATCTTCCTCCTCCTTTAGGGCAACAAGCTGTTTATCCTAGGTCAGTTGACCAGCCCTTCAGGCTCTCCCAGGCGGAGGCAGCAGCAGCAGCAGCAATGTCTGCTACATCCAGTCCACACCAAAATCCTGAGAATGGCACCCTGGATCAGGGCCCCACCCTGGGCAAGGAAGCTCTGGGGTCTGCCGAGGAGCCTGGTGGCCAGCAGGGCGAGAGTCCGGCCAAGGAGGCGGGCAGGAAGGCGAAGAGGAAGAAGAAAAACTACCACCGTCACCCCAAGCCCCCCTACACCTATTTGGCAATGATTGCACTGGCCATCCAGACCTCTCCAAGCCGGAAGCTCAAATTGTCCCAGGTAAGATGATCAGAGGGGTGGGGGGCGAGGGGGGGCGTCCCTACAAAAGGATATTGTGGAGTTGGGAAAGGTGCAGAAAAGGGCCACCAAAATGAGGGAGCAGATGGAGCAACTCTCCTATGAAAAAAGGAGACTCTTTAGAGAAAAAGCTATTAATAATAATAATAATAATAATAATAATAATAATAATATTTATTGCTTGTACCCAGCTCATCTGACTGGGTTGCCCCAGCCACTCTGGGCAGCTTCCCGCAGAATTTACAGGATACACCCGACTGTAAAAGCTGCCTTCAGATGTCTAGGGAAGGTCCTAGAATTGGTTCTCTCTTGGAGGCGACACGATCGAAGTTTGTAAAATTGCACATGGGAGAAGAGGCTAGAGAAAAGTCGTTCTCTTCCTCTCATAACTGTAGCAGCATCCCAGGAAGCAGAGTCCTGGGAGATTCAGGATGAGTAAAAGGAAGTCCTTCAGGCAGTGCAGAGTTAAACTGCGGGAGGCAGAGATGGCCACCAACTTGTATGGATTGGATAAATTCATGGGCTACTAGCCAGAATGGCTGGGCTTTGCCACCACAGCTGGAGGCAGTTACTGGAAGTTTCAGGAAAGGAGAGAGAAGGCTCTTGTGTTCAGATCCTGTTTGTTGTTTTCCCACGATGGGCATCAGGTTGGCTGCTGTGAGAACAAGGATTCTGGAATAGACAGATAATTTATTACGGTCAAATGGGAAATTTTTACTGCTCAGGACTTAATGGCATTTGCTTCCATTACGAATTCAGCAGCCCTAGGATTAATATCCTTTGCCTTGTACAATGTGTTCGAGCCCAGAAAGCATAAGGATTTTGTCTTGACTTTTTTTAGGCTTGGAGCTTTCCTGAACTTACTTGCAGGGATACTTGTTGTGATTTCTGTGATGCTGCAAAAGCTGGGCCCGATCCTTGTGGAGCCTCACAATTCAACTGGAGTTTAATTCGTCCCTCAAAGGCTGCAGAACAGGCTGCATTAACACAACAGCTCTTTCCAAATCATGGGGACTTAGTTTCCAGAATAATCATTCAGGATGGCGGAATTTATTTGAAATTCTGACATCCCTAGGCTTGTGCAGAGAATGGGCTCCCTTGTCTTGCAACCATTGCTGCTTTCCTGGGTCTCTTGCAGGAGAGTAAAAGCAAGGCAGCTCATGTTTTTATGAGAGTGCCTGCCCCTCTTCCAGGGCTTCATTCTGGTCCAAGTAATCAGGATTGCTCTCTATTTACCCATCAGAGATGGTCTGATACGGACCCATTCAACCACTTCGATCCAAAATAACACCCTCCCCACATTTGCAGAAATTCAATCTTTTAGCGTGGTGGCACCTGTACACTTTGGAACTCCCTGCCTATTGATATTCACTGTCAGCGCCCGATGGGAACATTTTTGTTCAGACCAGCCTAGCTAGATATTTAGAACTGTAGAGTTGGAAGGGAGCTTAGGGTCATCTAGTCCAACCCCCTGAAATGTGAGATTTAATCCTGTTTTTCATCTATTTTAACTTTTCAGAAGTCTAAGATTGTTGTCAAATTTCCTTACTGGTGCTTTGAGGGATTTTGGTTTTTTTTGCAATCAAGCATTTTAGGAAATGAAATAAATATTCTAGGTCACCCTGGGGTCAGGCTAGGGCTAGGATTTCAAAGACCAGGGCTCTTATCTGCCTAAGGACTGCTCCTTCCCAAACCAGTTAGCGAAATGGCTTGCTCCAAGCCTTTATTATCTCTGAAATTGAGGGAATATTTACTTCCAGGTACTTGGTTCTCCCCCCAGCTGTGCTAAGCTGCTTCAGCAAGATAAAAAAATCCCTCTGGGATAACTAAGAATCTCCTCTACCCACCCACCCCTTCCAACACCTCTGCATGGGGCAAGCCATCCTCACCAAAAACCCCTTGATAGTACCGGTATTTTTAGAGGGGGGGGGGAGATGTTTGGTTTTTGTGCAATTCAGGGTGGAGGAAACTAAAGAGGGAGTAAAATAATTTAGGTTTTAATAAGAAAAAACATTATTATTATTATTATTATTATTATTATTATTATTATTATTATTATTTATTATTTATTTTATACATCAGCATCAAAGGATCACAGGGTGGTTTACAATATAAAAACAGAAAAATACATAACATGGTAACAAACAAGACCAGTACCCGCCTCCCCCAGTTTAAAAGACCATAGTACAATTAGCCCAGGTAATTTTTATTCATTCATGATCATTCTAATTTCGATTATATGGAGAACTTGGGGCAGAAAAAAAAGTGTTCTATCTATTATTAGTCGTCCCCAGGCTAGACCCATTGAAATGAATGACCCTGAGTGATTTAGCTCCGTCAATTTGAGTGGGTCTACTATTGAGAAGAATTTCTCCCTCTCCCAGAAGCCTACAATTTGTGGTTCTTCCTGCAGCAGATTTTGGACGAAGGGGTGTATATACTTTTCCCACTCAGTGCAGGGTTAATCTATGGAACTCCCTGCCACTAGATGTCGATGATGCTGGCCGAGAGTCCTTTGAAGGCGATGAGAGTGGGCGTTATGCCTCTGAATTACAGCCACGGGTGTAATTCTGGGGAAAGACTAGTTTGGAGGAGCGACGGCCATCCTTGGGGGAGCAAGGGGTTCATTCGTGCAATATAGGACCAGAATATATTGTGACTGAAAAACAGGGCAGCATATAAGGTGCAGGGTGAAGTTTAGAAATTGGAAAGGCAATGGTGGTGCAATGGTTAGAGCGCTGGACTAGGAAGTGGGAGACCAGGATCAGTGGCGGAGCTGGGGGCAGCCGCGATGGCACCCCACCAGGATCGTGTTCCTCCGCCAGTGACCAGGGTTCGAATCCCCGTCCCTTGGCTGTGAACCTTACTGGGTGTGGCCTCAAAGGCCGGTTGCTGCTTCTCAGCTGAGCTTACCTCACAGGGCTGTTGTGCGGATGACACAAGGAGGGAGAGAACCACGTGGCCACCTGGAGGCCCTTAGAGGAAAGGTGGGCTCAAGGGCAATAAATAAATACGTTTGAGAGGCACTCTGTGCATTCTCAGAGGCCCTCGACCCAAGGGGTCGGGCTTGGCCATTGCTATTCGTCAAGGACTGCCTTTTGGCAACGCTTTGTGGAAGGTCCCTCTGTAAAATTATCCTAGCTCTTGTTTATAGTCTTCAGCAAGGGTCAGCAAACTTTTTCAGCAGGGTCCCTCGTTTGAGAACCAAGGGACCACTGTATTGATTAACTTTCTTTCCTTCCGAAGTTTGGATTTTGCTCTTGTGATGTCTGCACTGAGTGGGACTTACTCTCCAGTAAGTGTGCAGCCTGACCCAGTTCGATGCCCCTATGGATCTCCTGGGCAAATGCCTTGGGAGTGGCTCCCTGGGTGATGCAGCAGACAATTGAGAGGGCTTGGAGAGAGAGGGCAGCAGCAGGGAGGCGAGTTCGAGTGATGCTGCCTTATTCCAATGCAACATTCCTCTCCCCTCCACCAAAGCAATTTGCACCCTGCTGGCGCTAATCCCCATCTGGCTTGACTGATCTCTGACCCATGGATGATGTGGGGGAGATATTTACACTACATACAGTAGGAGGAATGAGCCTGCTCAGCTGACAGATGCCTGGGGAGATAACAGGCTTCTTGGCTCAGTGGCAAAGATTACCTTTATCCTTTGCCATCCAGACCCTAAGCTTCCCCACTCAATGAACCCCCCCCCCCCAGTTCTCCTAACTCTGAAGACCCCTGGGTAGGCAAACTAAGGCCCAGGGGCCGGATCAGGCCATAACTGTCAACTTTTCCCTTTTCTTACGATATACGATATCTTTATTGTCATTGTCCCATACAGAACAATGAAATTGGAAATCTACATAAAACATCCAAAACCCGCTAAAAACTCTGAAACCCTATTTTAAAATACAATATACTAAAGAGACTCTTTATGCTGCATTTAGAACCAGAATTTCATCCTGGTCTTTATAACCCTGTACCTTCTTCCAGAAGGCTGAAAGAGATAATTTCTTGCAAGGAATCCCATTCGGAATCAGGGAATTTCCCTTAAAGAAAGGGAAAGTTGACAGTTATGGATCTAGCCCAATCGCCTTCTAAATCCGGCCCGCATACGGTCCGGGAATCAGTGTGTTTTTACATGAGTAGAACGTGTGCTTTTATTTAAAATGCACCTCTGGGTTATTTGTGGGGCATAGGAATTCATTCATTCCCCCCCCCCAAAAAAAAATATAGTCCGGCCCCCCACAAGGTCTGAGGGACAGTGGATCGAACCCCTGCTGAAAAAGTTTGCTGACCCCTGGTATAAGCTAAACAAGCTATAGCTTAGGGCCCCCCAAAAAAATTTAAAGGAAAAAACAACCTGGATGTATTGTATTTCAGTTAAACACTTCCTCTGATAAAATACATATTTTGTGATGTGCAAATGGCTTGAGATACCTATTAGGTCCATAAATTACCATATAGCATATATTCAACACAAAAAGCAGTGACAATTTGCTGCTGACAAAGGACAGCTGGACAAAGAAAGGGCCCCATTACCTTCGGCAGCTTAGGACCTCCTCGTCAAACCGAAATCTGGCCCTGATGGCTACGCAGAACTGCAGCCCTCAAGATTATTAAATTGCATTTTAACCTGTATTTTAAGTTCGGGTTTTTTTGTTTTTGCTTTTTTCCTCCCTCTCTTTTCCCCCTATTATGTTTTTACTGTGGTTTTATATTATTAGTGTTAGCCGCCCTGAGCCCGGCTCTGGCTAGGGAGGGCGGGGTATAAATAAAATTATTATTATTATTATTATTATTATTATTATTATTATTATTATTATTATGGGGTGGGCCAGGGTTACCTAAGTGGGTTTTTAAACATTGGAAGCCAGCTTTGGATCTCAGCGTGGGAGAATGGCGAGATAAGGTTTCCGTTTCCTGTTCCAGGCATCCTCTACCGCTATCCCAGAAAAAAAATTAAGAGACTCATAGAATTGTCGAGTTGCCAAGGGTCATCTAGTCCAGCCCCGTGTGTTGCAGGAAACGTTTAATTATTAGAAGCTTGTATTTCTGGCAGTGAGAGGCAGGTACAGCTGCTTAATAATAATAATAATAATAATAATAATAATAGTTTTTTATTTATACCCCGCCCTTCCCAGTTCAGAAAACCAGGCTCAGGGCGGCTAACAAGAAATTTAAAACACTTAATTGATGCAACAAAAAACAGCATAAAATACAATATAAAACGTGAATAACAATAAATTCGGAATTCAAAAATCAATTTTGGGGGGAAAGCCATCCAATAAACATTAGATGATCCCCAGGGCTAGCTGGCTAAATTAGTCCTATCTGGGCCAGCGAGGAGACCAGGGGAGAATTAGCTGTGGACCCCAGAGCGGGTAATCTTCATAAAAAGGGAAGGAAAGGGAATAAAAGATCAGGCTGAGTTCAGATTAAAAGCCAGGCAGAATAGCTCTGTTTTACAGGCCCAGCGGAAGGAGGTTAAATCCTGCTGGGCCCTGGTCTCCTGGGACAGAGCATTCCACCAGGTCGGAGCCACCACTGAGAAGGCCCTGGCCCTGGTGGAGGATAATCTGACTTCCTTAGGGACCTCTAAACTATGATTATTCATGGACCTTGAGGTCCTCTGCGGGGCAGACCAGGAGAGCGGTCCCGTAAATACGAGGGCCCTAAGCCACAAGAGTGATGCTCAAAACAGGGTGGTGGTGCCGGGCTCCCTAATTTGGGAGTCGGTTGCGAGGCCTTTCAGGTCCAGCCTTTCTCTACCTGTGGGTCCCCAGATGTTGTTGAACTACAACTCCCATCACCCCTAGCTAGCAAGGCCAGAGCTCAGGGATGATGGGAGTTGTAGTCCAACAACGTCTGGGGACTCACAGCTTGAGAACGGCAAGCAGTTACAATTCATGGCCATGCAGACCTGGGTCTCAATCGGGATGGGGGAAAGTTCCTTTTCTGCCCCCCCTCTTTGCAGAAAAGCACACCCAACTGAACTCTTTCCTGCAAGCCTGCAAGGGGTGGGTGGGAAGGCAGTCTTCTCTGTTGACATTTTTGGATCATCCAGGTTTTCCCACACAGGAGGAGTCGGGTCAATGCCTTACCTGGTTCAAGGTGGTTTCAAAAGCTCCCTCACGCCTTGTCTGGACAGCTGGCAGGGAGGCTAAGAAGTGCAGCTTCTCTTATTTACAATTTGATGATCAATATAAATGATAATTAGGACTAATTCAGCCAGCTGGCCCTGGTGATCATCTAATGTTTATTGGATGGATTTCCCCCCAAATTGATTTTTGAATTCTGAATTTATTGTTATTCACGTTTCATACTCCATTTTTTGCTGTTTTTTGTTGCATCAGTTGTTTTAAATTTGTTGTTAGCTGCTCTGAGCCCGGTTTTCTGAATCGGGAAGGGTGGGGTATAAATAAAATTATTATTATTATTATTATTATTATTATTATTATTATTATTATTATGCAGCTGTACCTGCTTCTCACTGCCAGAAATACAAGCTTCAAGTAATTACACGTTTCCTGCAACGCAGGGGGATGGTCTAGATGATCCTTGGGGTCCCTCCCAACTCGACAATTTTATGAGTCTCTAAATTTCTTTTCTGGGATAGCAGTAGATAGCTGTTTTTTGTTGCATCAATTAAGTGTTTTAAATTTGCTGCCCTGAGCCCGGTTTTCTGAACCGGGAAGGGCGGGGTATGTATAAATAATAATAATAATAGTAATAATTATTATTATCATCATCATTATTATTTACAAATCATAGTAGAGTTGGAAGGGCTATCCCCTACGGTCATCTAGTCCAACCCCCTCCAGTGCAGGATCTGGTACAGGTCTGAAGTTGACCGAGTGCTGAAGATGCTGAAGGAAACTTGGTGGTTTCTCAGCTTCATTTGGTGTTGGCTGGAAATGGAGAATCTATGCTAAAATTCACCCATTGTTGGCATCTCACCCCTGAGGAACTCGACTCCATGAGTCTCTCACTTTGCAGTTGCAGAGGCTGCCCAGAAGGGGGCATCCTGTTCCATCTCTGGTGGGGAATGCAATTAAGGCAGAGGTTTTCATCCTTTTTGAGTCCATGGCTCCCTTGACCAACTGCAGTCATACCTCAGGTTACAACTGCTTCAGGTTGTGTTTTTTCGGGTTACAGACCGCCGAAACCTGGAAGTACCGGAACTGCATGTGCAGATGTGGGTTGCGAATGTGCATCCCGCACGGATCACGCTCTCAACCTGAGCATCCACTGTACATTATTTCTGTGGCACCCCTGGGGGACATAAGTATCCAGTTAGGTCACTCTTTGCTTGCAGAGTCGGCAGCCCCTCATCCTTTTCCAAACCTGCCCCCCCCCCCGTGGTTCCTCTCCTCTCCCCTCTTCTTGGGAGTCCTTTGGGCAGCTGCTGCTGCCACCCCTGGTCTCTAAGCTGCCCCCCCCAAAAAATAGAGAGGGGTTCCTCACGCTGCCCCACAGGGCAGAGGATGCCCGCAGTCTTAGTGGCCCAACGGAGACTGGCCAAAGGTGAAAGCGAAGACAGCACCTTACCTTGGGAGCCAGCAATGGCAGGATCAGGGCTGCTGCAAATAATAATAATAATAATAATAATAATAATAATAATAATAATAATAATAAATTTCTATCCTGCCCTCCCCAGCCGAAGCCAGGCTCAGAACGACTAACAATAAAAGTAACACAGTTTACATAAAATCGCAATCAATTAATTAAAATACATTCTAAAATCAATTCAGAATCAAATTAATGGCAACCGTTGGGCTAGAGTTCTGTGAGGATGACCAAAGAAGGGGGTCAGACTGAGTCCAGACCAAAGGCCTGGTGGAACAGCTCCGTCTTGCAGGCCCTGTGGAAGGATGTCAAGTCCCGCAGGGTCCTAGTCTCTTGGGACAGAGCGTCCCACCAAGTCGGGGCCAGTACTGAAAAGGCCCTGGCCCTAGCTGAGACCAATCTAACCACCTTGCAACCTGGGACCTCCAGAATGTTGTCATTTGTGGACCTTAAGGTCCTCTGCGGGGCAGACCAGGAGAGGCGGTCCCGTAGGTACAAGGGTCCTAGGCCATATAGGGCTTTAAAGGTTAAAACCAGCACCTTGAACCTGATCCTGTCCTCCACCGGGAGCCAGTGTAGCTGGAAGAGCACCGGGTGAATGTGATCCTGCGGCTGCTCATGTCTTTGGGAAGACATTAGAAGAGGGAGGGAAGGGAAGGAAAGAGGGACAGAGGACGCCCCTGGCCATCAATTCAAGGCACCCCAGGCTGCCACAGCACCATAGCTGTTAACTTTCCCCCCTTTTTAAGGGAAATTCCCTTATTCTGAATAGGATTCCTTGCAAGAAAAGGGAAAAGTTGATAGCTATGCACAGCAAACTGGTTGAAAACCTCTGACTAAGGCAGTGTTTCCCAACCGGTGTTCCGCGGCACACTGGTGTGCCGTGAGACCTTGCCTGGTGTGCCGTGGGAGGGAGGCGGGAGAGGCGGCGCCCGAGATCGCTTCTCCCCGCAAAGCCTTGCTTCAAAAGAGGTCCGGGGACAGCGGGAAGCGCTTCGCGCTGCCCCCGGACCTCTTTTGAAGCAAGGCTTTGCGGGGAGAAGCGATCTCCCCGCAGCCCCTTGCTTCAAAAGAGGTCCGGGGGCAGCGGGAAGCGCAGCGCTTCTTCCCCGCTGCCCCCGGACCTCTTTTGAAGCAAGGGGCTGCGGGGAGATCGCTTCTCCCGCTGCTCCGAAGCGGGGCGGGGGGGCGGGAACACCTGCCCCAGCCGCCCCGCTTCGGAACGCTGCCCCGAAGCGGGGCGGGGGGGGCAGGAACACCTGCCCCAGCCGCCCCGCTTCGGAACGCTGCCCCGAAGCGGGGCGGGGGGGCGGGAACACCTGCCCCAGCCGCCCCGCTTCGGAACGCTGCCCCGAAGCGGGGCGGGGGGGCGGGAACACCTGCCCCAGCCGCCCCGCTTCGGAACGCTGCCCCGAAGCGGGGCGGGGGGGCGGGAACACCTGCCCCAGCCGCCCCGCTTCGGAACGCTGCCCCGAAGCGGGGCGGGGGGCGGGAACCTCTCACCCCGCCGCCGGGCATCGGAACGAGGTCCTGGACCTCTTCTGAAGGCAGGCGGGGGCAAAAGTCTTTGCTCCCCCCGCCTGCCTTCCCGGGACAGCGGAGACTTCTCCGCTGCCCCGGGTGATCTTAAAATGCTGGCGGGCGGGAGCGAAGCATTCGCTGCCGACCCCCAGCATTTTAAAATCTCCTCGGGGCAGCGGAGACTTCGCTCCCGCCCGCCAGCATTTTAAAATCGCCCCGGGACAGCAGGGGCTTTTAAAATGCTGGCGGTCGGCAGCAAAGCCCTCCTGTCCCCGGAGCTTGCGGGGCGGGAGGTGGGAAGAAGGGCTTTTCTTCCCACCGCCAGCCTTCAGAACAGCCTTCTGAAGGCTGGCAGTGGGAAGAAAAGCCCTTGTCCCCCCCCCCCCCAGCCTTCAGAAGAGGTCGGGGGACAGACTGTCCCCGGACCTGGTCTGAAGTCGGTTTCCCTAGGAACGCATTAATTGATTTTCAATGCATTCCTATGGGAAACCGTGCATCGCAAGACGAAAAACTCGCAAGACGAAGAGACTTGCGGAACGAATTAATTTCGTCTTGCGAGGCACCACTGTACTTTTTATATAGTCAATATAGGCACAGAGTTAAATTTTTTAACATTTTCTAATGGTGGTGTGCCTCGAGATTTTTTTCATGAAAGAAGTGTGCCTTTGCCCAAAAAAGGTTGGGAAACACTGGCCTAGATGACCCTTGTGGTCCCATGAACTCTTAAAAGTCTATGATTATTTCAAGATGCGGCTTTTCTTCCTGACTTTAAGTACAACTGAAGAAGATAATGGGATATCTAGTCTTTTTAAGAATGGCAATTGCAGCCACAGAGATACCTAATTTCAGGCAGTGTCCACAGTTAGTTTCGGGGCAGAAATCTTTCTCTTTATGCAAACAGCAGATCCAGGGGAGGGGAATCAGATGGGGAAATGGTTCCTGTGCCCCAGCATAGCATCCTCAATCTGAATTAAGCTACATTTATTCCTCTACAAGCCTACAGGAGAGCTGCTTTGTTATTTAACTGATTCCTTGCAAACAAAAACTACTGAGAACACACTAACTAGTTAACTGCTAGTGACTAACAACTCTGATAAAGGAAATTAAAAGACACATTGTCTCAGGAAAATGCCTTTATAGCAGGACTTTTCCTACCAAGTGGGTTGCAGGAGTACTTCAATATGGAAGCTGTGGGCCACACAGGGACTTTGGGAAGGAGGCACAAGTCTCTGGTAGGCTACTAGAGCCTTCCCACTTCCTTCCCAAACTGGGTAAGTGCTAACTAAGCTTTGGGAAGGGGGTGTGCAGACTCTAGGACCCAGTGGCTCACTTATCCGGCTTTGTGAATGCAGTGTGAGGGCTGGGTAGGGCAGTGTTTCCCAACCGGTGTTCCGCGGCACAGTAGTGTGCCGTGAGACCTTGCCTGGTGTGCCGTGGGAGGGAGGCGGGTGAGTCGGGCGGCGAGAGGCGGGGCGGCGGCGGCGAGGATCCGCGTCGAGCCGGGGGCGGCTCCGCGGTGGTGGTGCCAAGGTTTCTCTCTCCATTCTCCCCTCACACACACACACAGGAAATAACACAGGATCAGCTGACAGGATCCGGCCAATGGGGCGGCGGCAGGGCAGCGCGCGCAAAAGGGAGGAGCGCGAGACAGCGGACGAGGAGGAGGCCGGCATGTCCGGGCAGCAGCAGCAACAACAGCAGCAGCAACTCCCGGCGACGGCTCCTCAAGCCCCGGGCAACCCTACTCCCTCACCGGCCTCGGCCGCCCTCCTGCTCCACCCGCCGCCGCCTCCCCCGCCGCCGCCGGCCACCTCGGCCCCGCCGCCGCCCCCTCCTCCGCCCGCTATCGCCGCCACCACCACAACAGCCGCCGACGCCTCAGCTGGGCCCATGCCTGCCGGGAGCGGCGGCGGCAGCAGCAGCAGCAGCGCCCCGGCGCCCTTCCCTCACGGCGGCGACCCGGCCCTGCAGTGGCGTAGCGTGGGGGGTGCGGGGGGGGCCGGCCGCACCGGGCGCAACATCTGCGGGGGGCGCACTCGCAGCTCTCTGCCCCTCCCGAGGTTTCTGGGTTAGCGGAGTCTGTAACCTGAAGCGTATGTAACCCGAGGTACCACTGTACTTCCAAGTCAGCATGCAAGGGACTGCAGGACCGGCGGACTTGGCGGTGGGGGTGGTTGCTGGAGCCTTGTCTGTCCTTTCAGCCCCGCACCCACCGCAGACCCCTTCCTATGCCACTGGTAGCTAGGCGAGGCGGGGGGCACTGGGCGCCACACCTCGGCGCCTGCAGCGTGCCTGAGCCATGCGTCTGCGGGCGAACTGCCCGCAAGCTCCGCTCTGGCCTCTGCCCACCGCCTCAGCCTCCCTACAGCTGAGGGGGAGGCTGCAGCGAGGCTCCACGCAGCGCGCCCTGCCATGGCTCGCCCCCATGGCACTCGCCCCTGGCTGCAGGACGCGCGCGCCGCCCCGGGCCCCTGAGCGGCTAGCTGCGCCGCTGCGCTGAGCGCAAGGAATACGTCCTCTCCGAGTTCGGCGTCCTCTTCGTGGGCAGCGCGAACCGCATCTCCAGCTTCTGGTGGAACTTTGGCCAGGTAGGGGGAAGCCTTTGGGCGGGGGGGGGGTGGAGACCGGGGTGGGGAGGGGTTAGGAGAGACGCTACCGGCGCCATCCAGAAATGCCCAGAGCAACTGGAGCTCAGCTACGCGCACACATGCGCCCTCCAAATCCCGTTTCCCACCCCTTTCTCAAAAGAAGAGAGAAAAAATGGGTCCTGGGTGTGAAACCAAAGGACCTTTCCAGCTCCTCCTCAATTCCAGGTGTGGATGGCAATGCCTCGTGTCTCCTCCCCCGCGACCAGAGCACACTTCCTAGGCTGGTTGGACGGTCCCTGGGGGTCTTCGGGTTGCCATATTTTGAAGAGCAAAAAACAGGACACATTTGTCGACTTCTGCTTTTAGCTATGGATCAGTGGCCTAGCGTGGGGGGTGCAGGGGGGGCCAGCCACACCGGGCGCAACATCTGGGGGTTAGTGTTAGGGGGCGCAAATCCACGGGTTAGGGGGCGCAAATTACTTGCATTGCCCCGGGTGCTGACAACCCACGCTACGCCACTGCGGCCCTGAACGAGCAGGAGAAGGAGCTCAAGTGACGCTGCGCGCTGACGTCACGGGGCTGTAATGGTGGTGTGCCTCAGAGATTTTTTTCATCAAACAAGTGTGCCTTTGCCCAAAAAAGGTTGGGAAACACTGGACTAAGGTTATCACAGAATTGCAGAGTCAGAAAGGACCATGAGGATAATCCAGCCCCTTCCAATGCAGGAATCTTTTGCCCAGCGTGGGAACCGTGATATTCAGAGTCTCAGGCTCTAGCAACTGAGCTGTCCCACAGCTTAAAACCGACAGCTCACACAGCACTGCTCTGTCTTCAGCATCTTGCCCTCAGGTGGAGCTCACCTGTTCTATTCAAAAGGTTGCTTTGAACAAAGCAAAGGCAGGAAATGCAAATCCTCTGAGCAGGATATGCCTATAGCTCATTAAAAGAGCTATCTGTGGTGGGGCGGGGAGAAGTCTCCAGGTCATCCCTTTTAGAAACCCTTTATCAGTTCGTCTATTTCCTGATAGCTTCTAGGCTGGTTCATATTGAAAGATCTATCTAGAGAACCAAATGCAACAAAACAAAAAAAATTCCTTCCAGTAGCACCTTAGTACTAAGGTGCTACTGGAAGGAATTTTTTTTGTTTTGACTATGGCAGACCAACACGGCTACCTATCTGTAAATGCAACAAAGTACACTACAAGGGTAACATAAATATGAATAAAATGCAGTGTAAGCCAATATTATAAATACAATCATTTTGTTGTTGTTGTTTAGTTGTTTAGTCGTGTCCGCCTCTTCGTGACCCCCTGGACCAGAGCACGCCAGGCACCTCTGTCCTCCACTACCTCCCGCAGTTTGGTCAAACTCATGCTGGTAGTTTGGAGAACACTGTCCAATCATCTCATCCTCTGTCGTCCCCTTCTCCTTGTGCCCTCCATCTTTCCCAACATCAGGGTCTTTTCCAGGGAGTCTTCTGGGATCATTAAAAGAGCTATCTGTGGTGGGGCGGGGAGAATTCTCCAGGTCATCCCTTTTAGAAACCCTTAATCAGTTCATCTTCCTCTTTCCTGATAGCTTCTAGGCTGGTTCGTATTGAAAGACCTCTCTAGAGAACCAAATGCAATAAAGCGCACTAACATAAATATGAATAAAAGGCAATGTAAGCCAATATTACAACTACAGTCATTGCAGCTCATTAATACTACGTTAATTCGTATGAATTATAGCAGTATATATGTGGTCTATAGTTTTTTCTTCATGAAGTTGGTAAATAAGGTGGTATTGCTTTTTTCCAGCCATCCCATAACTGAATGTGCTCTGTAACCTTTGATATTTCTGCAATATTCCAGCCATGTTTTCACTGTTAATGTCATGCTAACATTCCCCTTTGTGGCAATCGAAACTTCTGTAGTTGCTGAGAGCTTCATATTAGCTCATAAATATTTTTTCCCCTCACTACATCATTCAGATAACTTGATAAAACCACATGAGAGTGCAGTGGTTTTGTAACCTAATATTAGATAGAACGCATAGTTAAAATGCATAGTTAACTTTTTTCCCCAAAACAAGTTAATTGAGAAATTAGAAATCTGCTGTATTAGAATTAGAATTTTATTATTATGGTCACAGACCAGTTCCAGCTCACTTACAATATCAGGAAAATCATAAAACACAACAGGGATACATTGAATTGCAGCTGGATATAACAGAGACAATTCAGATATAGCTGCAGTTAAAAATATATGAAATATGAAATGAGTATACCTCCATCCCTGAACCATGCTGCATTCTAAATCACCTGTCTGGAGTCAGATACTGCATACTTTAATATGTAACATTTAATAATATTTAATAACGATTTCCTCTTATCTCTTGACAGATGGTTTTGAGCCAGACCTTTTTGCAAATATAAAATGCCGTATCTGATCCAATATATACTTGGGCCAGCCATTTCCCCCCGCAGGAATCGATTTATTTATTTGGTTTATTTCCCAGCTTTGCTCCAAGGAGCTCAAAGCAGCCGATCTTACCCTCTTATCACAACAACCCTGCGAGGCGGGTAAGGCTTGGAGATGGTGGCCAGCCCAAGGTGGCAGAGCTCTGGTCATTCCAGCAGATGGCGCTGTCTACCAGATTCTGGCCTCCTCCCCTCCAGAAGGATATTGCAGAATCCTAGAATCCAGAGCCGGCCGTTCTCGATTCCTTCTCCCCAAGAGTTGTATTGCCTGCATTTCTTTTCTTTCTTTCTTTTAATATAATATTTTTTATTAATTTTAACATATAAATTATAAAATGTACCATAAAGCTTATCACTTATACAATCTTTTTGGACTTCCATCAGCCCTTCTGATGATCCACCGTTTTAACCACTTCTTATGCATTTCTTAACTTTATATTGCCTTTACATCTCTTAACAAATCCTCCTCCCCCTTATCCATTTTTACAATACTTCCAATAATACTCCTCACAAAACTTCTTGCAACCCTACAAACGCCGTCTGTTCTTCACAATTACTTTTCAAATAGTCCGTAAATTTATTCCAGTCTTCCGTGAATTTCTGGTCCCGCCGGTTTCGAATCCTTCCTGTTAGTTTATCTAATTCTGTATAGTCCATTAACTTCATCCTCCATTCTTCAATCGACGGTAACTCTTCTTGCTTCCATTTTTGGGCCAATAATATTCTCGCTGCTGTTATTGCATATAAAAAGAGCTTACACTCCTTTCTATTTATATCACTCCCCACAATGCCCAATAGAAATGCTTCTGGTTTCTTTATAAATGCATATTTCAACATTTTTTTCAACTCATTATATATCATTTCCCAGTATTGCCTGCGTTTCTAGGGGGCACTGTCCGGGATCGGTGCCCACTGACTCCCGAGGAATCCTTTCACATTTGCTTCCTGCTCTTTCCAGATCATCCAAGAGATCAGCACCCTCTTCCCCTTCTTCAAGGAAGGCTACCAGGGATGGAAGGACTCGATCCGCCACAACCTGTCTTCCAATGACTGTTTCTACAAGGTGAGGTGGGGGCGCAAGGGAGGAGGGAGGGTTTGGGTCTGAAGGGGACCCTGCGCTTCAAGAGGGGCCAGAATTGGACAGGATAATTGCAGAGCATAAGCTTCTTCTTCTTCTTCTTCTTCTTATTATTATTATTATTATTATTATTATTATTATTATTATTATTTTCCCCAGCCACTCTTAGCAGCTCCCAACAGAACACCAAGATCCATGAACAACCATCGTTCAGAGGTCCCTGGCCCTAAGGAAGTCAGATTATCCTCCACTAGGGCCAGGGCCTTCTCAGTGGTGGCTCCGACCTGGTGGAATGCTCTGTCCCAGGAGACCAGGGCCCTGCAGGATTTAACCTCCTTCCGTCGGGCCTGTAAAACAGAGCTATTCCACCTGGCTTTTAATCTGAACTCAGCCTGATCTTTTATTCCCCTTCTTTCCCTTTTTATGAAGATCACCCGCTCTGAGACCCCACAGCTAATTCTCCCCTGGCCTCCTCGCTGGCCCAGGTAGGACCAATTCAGCCAGCTAGCCCTGGAGACTATCTAATGCTTATTAGATGGATTTCCCCTAAATTGATTTCTGAACTTTGAAATTTATTGTTATTCATGTTTTTATACTGTGTTTTATGCTGCTTCTACAATTAAGTGCTTTAAATTTGTTGTTAGCTGCCCTGAGCCTGGTTTTTGAACCGGGAAGGGCGGGGCATAAATAAAAATTTATTACTATTATTAATAACAATAATAAAAAAAGCACCTCATTCCTCCCTCCCGTCTCCCGCAGGTGCTGAAGGACCCCTCCAAGCCCAAGGCCAAGGGGAATTTCTGGACAGTGGACGTGAACCGCATCCCCCCGGAGGCCCTAAAACTGCAGAACACCCCCATCTCCCGGCAGGAAGAGCGGGCGTTTGCCGCCGACCTGGCCCCCTATGTGTACCACGGCTGGCCACTCAACGGAAGACCCCCGGCCCCCCAGAACATGCCCACCCCTGAGGACACAAGGACATTCCCGGCCGGCGAAGGGGTCCCCCAAAACAGCCCCATCAGCATCGACACCCTGCTCAGCGACTTCCAGGACGTGGGTCTGAGCGGGAAGCCCAGGGCAGCCCCCGAGCTGCCCCATAGCCCCTCCGCCGCCCTAGACGCTTGGGGCTCCGTCCCCATCTACCAGGTCTGCACAGGGCACCCAGTTCTGCCCTGGCGGCCCCCCAGCCGCCTGCCGGCCCTCCGTTCCTTCTCCTCCTCCAGCAGCCTCTCTTCCCTGGGGTCCCTGTCCCCCGACGGAAGGCAAGCCGGGTGGCCGAGGCCCAAGAAGGGGCACGCGCCCCACAGCTTGGCCAAGCGCCCCCGGGTCCTCCAGGACCCCGAGAGCAGCAGCTCGGACTCCGACGATGCCCCGCGGGCCGGGGGGCCACACCTGCAGCAGCTGCCCACCTCGTACACCAAGTGCGTGGCCCCCAACGTGGTGGCTCCCCCCAGCTACCCGCCTCCGTTCCCTGCCTTTTCCGCCGTCCCGGAGCTGCCGATTTACAACCCCTTGCCCTTCGCAAGCCCCCCGGGGTACTGGGAGCTGCTCCCCAGGCCCCCCGCCGCCCTGGCCCATCCCTCGGGGCTCTCGCTTGACTTGGACCAAGCCATGCCGCCCAACAAGACCGTCTTCGACGCCTGGATGACCCAGCCGGCCGACATCGTGTTCCCAGTTGCCAGTGTGGCCGGGCCTTTTTTGCGAAGCACGGTGGTGGCCCCCTACCAGCCCGGCCAGCAGCCGGGAGAAGCGCTGCTGTCCCCAGACCACTTGCTTCTCTGAAAAGAAAAGTTGGACTTAGAGATGGTGCCTTTTGGCTTAATCTCTCCAACACCCGGGATTCGCAACTGCAAATGTTCCAGATCTCACCGGAAAAATTGAAACAGAAATCCCAGTCTCCCTCCATTAGATGCCATCCTGCCCAGCTCTCTTTGGTTTGCTGTTCCTGCACAGCCATAGTCCGTGCACTGGGAACCTCGAGGCTGGACTACTACAATGCGCTCTGCGTGGGGCTGCCCTTGGACCCGGTTCAGAAGCCGCGCTCCGATTGCTGACCGGAGCTTCCAGCGAAAACATTGAACTCCCTTGCTAAAGGAGCTGCGCTGGTTGCTCATTCGCTACTGAGCCAGGTTCAAGGTCCTTGTCTTGATTTACAAAGCCCTCCACAACTTTGGTCCCGGGCGGGCCGGCCAGCACCCGAGAGCGCAGAGTCGGGGATGATCTCTGGAGCTTCTGCCCCCTTCTGACCTCTCTTCAACGATTTTGGGCCCCCTTCGATGGGCTACGGGCAGGATATGCAGCCACTAGGTGCCCAAGGCTCCCAGAACACATACACAGACTTGCTTTCCGTCATTGAGGAGGCGGGCAAGGAGATTCGACCTGCCCACGCAGGCAGCAAGAGTGCTATGGAGAGGCTGACGTGAGGATTTACCGTATTTTTCGCTCCATAGGGCGCACCGGGCCATAGGGTGCACCTAGTTTTTAGGGGGGGGGGAATAAAGGGGGGGGGAATTTTTTTTCCCAGCCCCAAAGAGCAAAGAAGCCAAGACAGCGAGCAGGATCCATCCCGCCGGCTGTCTTGGCTTCCTCTTTAGCCACGCGCAACCTCTCCAGCCGGGTTGCGCGCAACTTCGTTTTTAGCCGCGGGGCTGGGGCAGGGAAAACCCGAGCTTCCCCCGACCCCAGAACAGGCTGCTTTCCACAAGCCTTTAGGGCTTCCACAAGGAACAGGGACTTCCACAAGGAACTCCCGCCGCGCTCAGAAGGCTTGCGGATAGCTGCCTGAAGCCCAGGGAGCGAGAGGGGTCAGTGTGCACCGACCCCTCTCGCTCTCCAGACTTCAGCGAAAGCCTGCATTCGCCCCATAGGACGCACACACTTTTCCCCTTCGTTTTTGGAGGGGGGAAAGTGCGTCCTATAGAGCGAAAAATACGGTATTCGTGCCCGGGCGCTGGTTAGAGAGTGTCTGGCAGAGACAGAGCGCAATGCCCAAACATAACCATCGCTTCCTCCTGGCGCTGCCCCTGGCACTTTCCCAACATTTTGGAATCTGGAGATCTCCCCCCACCCTCACCCCTTCCGATCTTTCCACCCATCAGGGTCTCAAGTCCTAGGACTGTGATCCCCTCCAAAGACCTTTACGCCAATTGGCGCCTAATCATCGGAAGCTTCTACTGCATCACAGAACTTCCCCACCAATTGGCACTCCGGGAGTAGATGCAGAAAAGAGGTTGTTGCTTCCACCTTCTGGCCAACTGAGGAGAATAATGGCTGGTAGCAAGTCTGTCTTTATAAATGCAAGGTTTTTTAAAATAAATAAATAAAAGGAAAAAGTTGGAGGGGGACAACTTTGGTCCCAGGGTTGGGCTAGATGACCCTCGGGTCCCTTACGATTCTGCGATTCTACCTCAGGGGTCACCTGAACCCTTCTATCCCAAACCGCTGAGATCATCCGCAAGAGCGTTGCTGGCCACCTCCTGAGTTGGCGAGGATCATCTGACCCCAACAAGAAACCAAACCTTTAGTGTCATCGGCCCAGCCAGTCCTGTGGAACTCCCTGCCACTAGATTCAGCAGGCTCCTTCCGTTTCAACCTGAACTTTTTCTGTGCCTTCAGGCCCTTCAGGAAATGTATTTGCATAATAGTAAGGTGATGGTCTCTGGTTTAAATTTTTAAAGTTTCAATTTAAAAAAAAATATGTATATTGTTGTAAACTGCTCTTTTAAAAAAATGATATAGCGGGATGTAAATATTTTTATAAATAAATACAAATTCACTCCGCAGCAAACTATGGTGTTGTGGTGGAATCTACAGGGCAGCAGACGAGGCCATAGGGCTGACGTTATGGGAGATCTCTGTCTCGCCTTTGGGACTACCATTCCCCACAGAGTCCTCACCTTGCAATGATAAGCTTCAGGAAAATGGGTGCATTTATGTCCAAAGCTTTGCTACCGGGTTGTGGGAATGGGGAGCTGCACAGTTTGCTTCGCTTTTGACAGGAGGGAAAGGGATATTTCGAAAGTTGCGAACCGTGAGCAGGGGAGAGAAAGAGAAGGATCGGCAAATATTTGAAATATTTTTGTGCCAGGTGTCACCACAAGACATCTCTCCTCATCCCGTGAAGTGTGAAGAGGTAGCCAGACCCAACATTTTTGCATGTCAGCTTCTTCCTTTTTTTTGCTGTTGAGGAATTGCTCACATAGAGGGGCTCGGTCCCTGCTCCTGCCCACCTAGCAGTTCAGAAGCACACCAGTGCAAGTAGATAAATAGGTATCACTCCAGCGGGAAGATAAACGGTGTTTCCGTGCGCTGCTCTGGTTTGCCAGAAGCGGCTTAGTCATGCTGGCCACATGACCTGGAAGCTGTACGCCGGCTCCCTCAGCCAATAAAGCGAGATGAGCGCCGCAACCCCAGAGTCAGCCACGACTGGACCTAATGGTCAGGGGTCCCTTTACCTTTACCTTAAGAGATTCAAACGAATCTGCAAACTAGCTTCCAAGCTATATTGAGGGGAATCTGCTCTGCTACATCACTTCCTAGCGTGAGTGAAGGAAGGATAAGACTTATTTAATAGATCCTTTCCTACTATGCTTAACATTCCTTAGGGAAGTCCTTAGGGGAGACATGGAAGATGGTAGTTTACATGCAACTACAGCGGGTGGCGCTGTGGGTTAAACCACAGACCCTAGGGCTTGCCAATCAGAAGGTCGGCAGTTCGAATCCCCGTGACAGGGTGAGCTCCCGTTGCTCGGTCCCTGCTCCTGCCAACCTAGCAGTTCGAAAGCACGTCAAAGTGCAAGTAGATAAATAGGTACCGCTCCGGCGGGAAGGTAAACGGCGTTTCCGTGCGCTGCTCTGGTTCGCCAGAAGCGGCTTAGTTATGCTGGCCACATGACCCGGAAGCTGTCTGCGGACAAACACCAGCTCCATCGGCCTATAGAGCGAGATGAGCGCCGCAACCCCAGAGTCGGCCATGACTGGACCTAATGGTCAGGGGTCCCTTTACCTTTACCTTTAAATACTTAGCACAGGGGTCAGCAAATTTCTTCAGGGAGCTGGTCCACTGTCCCTCAGACCTTGTGGGGGATTGGACTATATTTGGCGGGGGGGTGAATGAATATGCCCCACAAATAAACCAGAGTTGCATTTTAAATAAAAGGGACACATTCTACTCATGTGAAAACACACTGATTTCCAGACCGTCCACCTTTAGAAGGCGATTGGACTGGATCCGGACCCTGGGCCTCAGTTTGCCTACCCATGTCTTAGCATATTCTCTTTGGCGATCCCTTTTAGCCAAGTAAGATTGTCTTCCATAAACACGATTTTAATAGTGAGTCCGTAAGTGACTGTGGAGGCCAGTTCTGGATCCGCACGTCCTTCCACAATGGGGACATAGGTTTCTGCACAGGAGTTGATCACGCTGTGGATTTTCCAAGCATGCCTTCCTCCTAGCACATTTCTCCCTTGTGTCCTGACTTTGAGTGTCTTCAAAGCCCATGGCACCTTTGGTAAAGGCTGTTCTCCAACTGGAGCGCTCACAGGCCAGTGTTTCCCAGTTGTCAGTGTTTATACTACATATTTTAAGATTTGCCTTGACAGTCTTTAAACCTCTTTTGTTGACCACCAGCATTACACTTTCCATTTTTAAGTTTGGAATAGACTAGAGTAGTTGCTTTGGAAGACGCTAATCAGGCATCCACACAACATGACCAGTCCAACGAAGTTGATGTTGAAGAATCATTGCTATTGGTAGCCTTTGATAGCCTCATTCTCTTCCAGGAGTTTGTCTCGCCCACTTTTGATCGGAACAAACTCCTGGAGGGAGAGCACAGCTATTACAAGGCCAGGAACCCTGAAAGCTATCTTAATATGCCTCTGAATGTCAGCTTCCAGCAATTTTAGGAGGGGAGAAGGCCCTTGCACTCAGGTCTTGGTTGCGGACTTCCCAAGTGGTACATACTCCTTCCTTGGAGGTTTTTAAGAAGAGGTTGGGCGCCTTAGCTGAGATTCCTGCATCGCTTTTGGAAGACATCTGAAGGCAGCCCTGTTTAGGGAAGCTTTTAATGTTTGATGCATTACTGTATTTTAATATTTTGTTGGAAGCCGCCCAGAGTGGCTGGGGAGACCCAGCCAGATGGGCGGGGTATAAATAATAAATTATTATTATTATTATTATTATTATTATTATTATTATTATTATTATTATTTATTGCAGGGGTTGGACTGGATGACCCCTGGGGTCCCCTCCAACTGCACAATGCCATGAATCAATGGTTGGCCACTGGGAGAAAAAGATTCTGGTCTAGATTCTTCAGAGGGGGTTCTGCTGGGTACTTGTCCTTAAGATCAGCCTCTCCACCTGTGGGCTGGGGAAGTGGTCAATGTGAGACTCCGTTTTTTAAAATGGATCCCGGGAGGATACGGGAGGTTACCGACCAGTTAGCTTAACATCTGCTCCAGGACAACCCATTAAAGCCCCTGTGAATTCTCTGTTAAAGCAGTCTACAGGTGAAACTCGGAAAATTAGAATATCATGGAAAAGTTCATTTATTTCAGTAATTCAACTGAATATGCATCCATGCCACGCCGCATTGAGGCAGTAATTGATGCAAAAGGGGCCCAAACCAAGTACTGAGTACATATGCATGCTTCTACTTCTCAGAGGTCCAATATTGCTCTATTTGCAATCCTTGTTTTGCTGATTTCATTTGATATTCTAGTTTTCTGAGATTGTTAATTTGGGGTTTTCATCAGCTGTACGCCATAATCACCACAATTATAACAAATAAAGGCTTGACATATCTCGCTTTGCAGGTCATGAGTCTATCTCATATATTAGTTTCACCTTTTAAGTAGAATGACTGAAATGAACTTTTCCACGATATTTTAATTTTCCGATTTTCACCTCTAGGTTGTTGGTCATCGCTGCATGCACAAAACTCCAAGAGAGCATCCTATAGTTTCTTTGTGAAACAAGTCTTTGCCCACAACAGTTAAGACTTCCTCATTTCTGCAGCTGCTGCCCATTACTGCAGAGATGGGAATCAGGCTGCAGGCCTGATTTGGTCCAGCTGAACAACTGATTGCATTAAGAGATCCTGAAGGAAGATTTCAATCTTGGGAGAACAAATGGATGCTATCACTTCAGCTCCAATTCTTTACTCTTTTGCAAAAAGAAGGAAGGTTTGGGTGGGAATTGCAAAAACCGAATTGGTTCATGGGCTCTCTCTCTTTAGCTCCTGGCTATTTCCATCATCTTTTTGAATGTGTTTACACACCTTTTTAACCTGGTTATGGAGAATCTATTTTGTAAACCTGTGTTCCAAAACCACTCAGAGAGCTTTTTAAAAACACCAACAGCCAGGCAGTATATAAATTTTGTTAAATACATAAAATAAACGGGGAAGAATCCTGAATCTCTCCCTGAACCACCCCCCCCCCATAAGGTTTCAGTTCCCCTGCAAACTTTTCTCCATAGGTGAGTCATTTTGAAGGGCCATTAGAATATTGTTCTCTATATGGTCCCAAAAACTCTTTTAGGCATTTTCTCCTCTCTCAAATGTTACAGTAAAAATGGGCCTCTCTCTCTCTGGAATGTCTGGCTTAGACGAGTAGAGATAAGAGGAAGGTTGAATGGGTGTTATTGCAACCCCAGACAGGGGGAGACTGAAAAGGAGGAGGGTAACACAAGAAACAAAGCCCCATCTTATTGCTATTGGGGTAAATCACATGTTTTACATGTGAACACGTGTCTATGCATTCTAAGGGGTGTAAAAAGTGGGCGCACCCTTACTGGGGTGTGCAGATTGCGAATTTATCGCTCTGTACCTTTGTCCTGCATATGCAAATAAATCCTGTTGAATCCTGCAAGGTTGGTTGCCACTTCTTGTGAATCTGCGCTCCGGGGACCCAATAGCAGATATGGAAAAGGTCCAACAATTTTATCCCCTTGATAATTTTGGTGGCCTTTTCCTAAACATTTTCCAACTCTACAACATCCTTTTTGCATTAGAGGACCAAACTACACTATATTCCAAACGCAACGCCACAGATTTGCATAACAGCATTGTGATATCAGCAATTTTATTTCTGATCCCTTTCCTGTGTTCTTTTTTCGTGACCGACACACCTTGGGGAGACATTTTCGTGGACTCCCCCAAGGTCTTGTTCCCGGTCCATCACACCGCTAGTTCAGACCCCATGAGCGCATATGTGAAATTAAGATGGTGGAAGTCAATGTTTGTTTTTCTTTTTAGTGTTTATATTATTAATTTGTAAGATTTGGATTTGTGGTGTGTGTGTGTTTTGTATGCTTGTTTTTGTGTTTAGTGTATTGTTATTGTATTTTGTTTTTGCTGTTGTGTAGAGAATACTAATAAAATTAATAATTTAAAAGAAAAGAAATTAAGATGGTCCCTCGAGACAGAGAAAGAAACAAACATTAGAACCAGCCTCTCCCAAAAGTCACCTGCTTCTTGGGAGAAAAGCAATGACAGGCCTAGACAGCATCTTGAGAAGCAGAGACGTCACCTTGCCAACAAAGGTCCGTATAGTTCAAGCCATGGTTTTCCCAATAGTGATGTATGGAAGTGAGAACTGGACCATCAAGAAGGCTGATCGCCGAAGAATTGATGCTTTTGAATTGTGGTGCTGCAGGAGACTCTTGAGAGTCGCATGGACTGCAAGAAGATCAAACCTCTCCATTCTGGAGGAAATCAGCCCTGAGCGCTCACTGGAAGGACAGATCCTGAAGCTGAGGCTCCAAGACTTTGGCCACCTCATGAGAAGAGAAGACTCCCTGGAAAAGACCCTGATGTTGGGAAAGATGGAGGGCACAAGGAGAAGGGGACGACAGAGGACGAGATGGTGGGACAGTGTTGTCAAAGCTACAAACATGAGTCTGACCAAACTGCGGGAGGCAGTGGAAGACAGGAGGGCCTGGCGTGCTCTGGTCCAGGGGGTCACGAAGAGGCGGACACGACTAAACGACTAAACAACAACAAACAACAACAACATGACCCCCAAGGTCTTGTTCCCGGTCCATCACACCGCTAGTTCAGACCCCATGAGCAGATATATGAAATTGAGATGGTGGAAGTCAATGTTTGTTTTTCTTTTTAGTGTTTATATTCTTATTTTGTAAGATTTGGATTTGTGGTGTGTGTGTCTTTTTTGTATGCTTTTTTATTTTGTGTATTATTTTTTTTCGTTTTTGCTGTTGTGTAGAGAATACTAACAAAATTAATAATTTAAAAGAAAAGAAAAGAAATTAAGATGGTCCCTTGAGACAGAAATAAACAAACATTAGAACCAGCCTTTCCCAAAAGGATTCTGCTCCTTGCGACATAAATATGATGCGTTTCAATCCGTTCCCCAGGGTTTTGCTCTTCTGTGGTCCTGTAAAGACCAATCTCCTTATCAGCAATAAACCTGCGCTTAAAGGTCTGTGGGGAGGTGCCTGATTCCACGCAGGGGCTGTTCCTCACTTATCGGCTTAAATGAATGATATCTTGCTGTCTCTGATAGCTCAGATATCTGATAACTCAGCTCCTTAACAGAAATCTGCAACCCAGATCCATGGCCATTGCCGGATTTACATACCGTATAAGCTAAACAAGATATAGATTAGGGCCCCTCTCTCCTGGGGGCCCCCAAAAAAATTAAAGGGAAAAAAACCTGGATGTAGATTTCCAAAATACAAGATAAAAAAACCAAATGAAATAAAACTGACATACAGAAACAGTGTTTTGTGTTGTGTAGGCTCCTATGATGTAAGTCATGGGCCCCACCTGCTAGCTGATTTTATAATGAATTGTTTTTAGAATGCTGTATTATTTTACTGTTGTTAGCCGCTCTGTTAGCCGGCTTCGGCTGGGGAGGGCAGGATATAAATAAATTATTATTATTATTATTATTATTATTATTATTATTAGCCTGCTCCCTAAACAATCACTGGTTTGTTCCTTTCTATATATAGGGTGCTTACATTCTGCATGTGCAAATGGCTTGAGATACCTATGAGGTCCATAAATGACCATATAGCATCTATTCAACACAAAAAAGTGACAATTTCTTGTTGACAAAGGACAGCTGGACATAGAAAGGGCCCCATTACCAGGAGCTCAGGCCTCATCCAGCCTAAATCCAGCCCTGTCCATGGCCCACGGAGCTCAACTCTCCAGGGTTTCAGGAAGCGATCTCTGCAGCCCAGCCTGGAGACACTTTTAGGGACTGATCCTGCAACCTTCTGCCCCTGTGGCCTTTCTCAAGCAGAATAAAAACTTGCTGCACCATCCAAAATGGACCAGGGTTTCAAGCAAAAGCTGTTGCAATCGAGTTCACTTCTTCGGAAAGGAGATCTTTGCACGAGTGGAGGGAAGACACAGGGCAAGAAATATGAAATGGATAAATGTTGGTACAAAGAGAAATGTGAAAATGTGAATTTACGAATATAATGTATATGTTTCAATATGTAAAGAGTTCATATACAGTGGTACCTCGGGTTACATACGCTTCAGGTTACAGATGCTTCAGATTACAGACTCTGCTAACCCAGAAATAGTACCTCGGGTTAAGAACTTTGCTTCAGGATGAGAACAGAAATTGCGCAGCAGCGGCACGGCAGCAGCGGGAGGCCCCATTAGCTAAAGTGGTCTTCAGGTTAAGAACAGTTTCAGGTTAAAAACGGACCTCCAGAACGAATTAAATACTTAACCCGAGGTACCACTGTACAGTAGTACCTCTGGTTGCGAACAGGATTGGTTCCGTAGCCCCGTTTGCAACCTGAGCAGAATGCAGCCCGCGTCTGTGCGTGTGCGTGATGTCATTCTGAGCGTCTGCACATGTGCAAGTGGCGAAACCCGGAAGTAACCCTTTCTGGTACGCAATCTGAAAATATTTAACCCGAAGCGTATTTAACCTGAGGTATGACTGTATGTAAAGGTAAAGGGACCCCTGACCGTTAGGTCCAGTCGTGACCAACTCTGGGGTTGTGGCGCTCATCTCACTTTATTGGCCGAGGGAGCCGGCGTACAGCTTCTGGGTCATGTGGCCAGCATGACTAACTTGCTTCTGGCGAACCAGAGCAGCGCACAGAAACGCCGTTTACCTTCCCACCGGAGCGGTACCTATTTATCTACTTGCGCTTTGACGTGCTTTCGAACTGCTAGGTTGGCAGGAGCAGGGACTGAGCAACGGGAGCTCACCCCGTCACAGGGATTCGAACCGCCAACCTTCTGATTGGCAAGTCCTAGGCTCTGTGGTTTAACCCACAGCGCCACCCATGTCCCTATGACTGTATGTATTGCAAGATAAATGAATGAATGAATGAATGAATGAATGAATGAATGACTCAGAGTTGGAAGGGACCCTGAGGATGATTTCGTCAAAGTGCCTCAATGCAGGAATACGCAGCTGTCCCAGACAGGGATTGAACCTGCAAACCTGGCATTATCAGTGCCACAGTCTAGCAAACCGAGCTACCCAGACAGACAGGCCAAGCCCAAGGTGTTATATGATGATGATGATGATTTATACCCCGCATATCTGGCTGGGTTTCCTTAAAAACTGGGGACCACTTTGGTCACTTTGCCCCATAGGTGCCCTCTCAACACCCATTCCACAATTGCAAGAAATCAATATTTTAATGTGGAGGCTCCTCCTCTCTGGAACTCCCTGGCGATGGAGACCAGGCAGGCACTCTTTCCAGCGCCTGCTGAAAACATTTTTGTTTAGGTAAGCCAATCAGACACGGAGAAGTTACATGTGTTTTGATCCTTTATTTGGCCCATTGTTCCTTCTTATCCATTTTTCAGTGTTTTTAAATACCTTTGTTTAATTGTCTCTTTGAAGTTTTGCTACAATCAAGTGGTGAATGACTTTTGTTAAATGCATTTTCACTTGGAAAAGTTTGCATTTCTTTCACGGTGGGCGAGACGGATGGTTCCACATTGGGCTGCACAAAGGAGGAGGTTTGGAAAGCACATACACACACCCTTCCGTCCGATTTTAGCTCTGGCCTTGCCAGAGTATTTCTTAAGCAAATCAGTGTCCTAAACTTAAGCCAAGAAATAGTATTCTTTATGAAATTGAACTGGGAGAAAAGCAATGACAAATCTAGACAGCATCTTAAAAAGCAGAGACATCACCTTGCCAACAAAGGTCCGTATTGTTGCAAAGCCATGGTATTCCCAGTAGTGATGTATGGAAGTGAGAGCTGGACCATAAAGAAGGCTGATCGCCAAATAATGGATGCTTTTGAATTCTGGTGCTGGAGGAGACTCTTGAGAGTCCCATGGACTGCAAGAAGATCAAACCTCCCCATTCTGAAGGAAATCAGCCCTGAGTGCTCACTGGAAGGACAGATCCTGAAGCTGAGGCTCCAAGAATTTGGCCACCTCATGAGAAGAGAAGACTCCCTGGAAAAGACCCTGATGTTGGGAAAGATGGAGGGCACAAGGAGAAGGGGACAACAGAGGATGAGATGGTGGGACAGTGTTCTCGAAGCTGCTAGCATGAGTTTGACCAAACTGTGGAAGGCAGTGGAAGACAGGAGGGCCTGGCGTGCTCTGGTCCAGGGGGTCACCAAGAGTCGGACAGGACTAAACAACTTAAAAAAAAGAAAAGAAATTGAATATCAATACACTTATCAAGGCTTTGAGATTAGACCACTGAAGAAGCCTGGAAAACTACCTTGGGGGTGTGCTATCTGCAAACCCCCATGAAAGGGCCCCATCAGGGCATAGCTGTCAACTTTTCCCTTTTCTTGTGAGGAATCCTATTTGGAATAAGGGAACTTGAACTTATCTAAAAAAGATAAAGAAAACAAAAGACTGAGTTAAGCATTTGAAAAATCTATTCAAACCAGACATTATAAATTCATTTTAGGCTGGATAGTTTGTTAATCTCTATGGCTTTACAATACGATACGATATGATATGATAATCTTTATTGTCATTGTCCCATACAGAACAACGAAATTGAAAAATCTACATAAAACATTCAAAACCCAACAAGCCTGCTATCCCAGCTATCCCAACCTGGTTAGCCACCTAAAAACTCTGACCCTCCATAATTAAATACAATATACTCCCCCAGAGACTACTTTACACTGCGTTTAAAACCAAAATTGCATTTGGGTGGAAACTGTTTCTCAGACGGCTAGTCCTTGTCTTTATAACCCTGTACCTTCTTCCAGAAGGCAGAAGCTGAAAGGGATCATTTCCAGGGTGCACACTATCCTGCGCTATCTCTGCAGCTTTCTTAGGACACCTGGAAGCGTAGATTTGATCCAAGGTTTTGTATTTTTCTCAGAAGATTGATAAAGAATGTATAATTCTTTTGGTAATTATTGTGTGTAACAGTGGTAAGGTAAAGGTAAAGGGACCCCTGACCATTAGGTCCAGTCGTGGCCGACTCTGAGGTTCCAGCACTCATCTCACTTTACTGGCCGAGGGAGCCAGCGTACAGCTTCCGGGTCATGTGGCCAGCATGACTAAGCCGCTTCTGGCGAACCAGAGCAGCGCACGGAAACGCCGTTTACCTTCCCGCCGGAGTGGTACCTCTTTATCTACTTGCACTTTGACGTGCTTTCGAACTGCAAGGTGGGAAGGAGCAGGGACCGAGCAACGGGAGCTCACCCTGTCGCGGGGATTTGAACCGCTGACCTTCTGATTGGCAAGCCCAAGGCTCTGTGGTTTAACCCACAACACCACCCACATCCCGTATACAGCGGTACCTCGGGTTAAGTACTTAATTTGTTCCGGAGGTCCGTTCTTAACCTGAAACTGTTCTTAACCTGAAGCACCACTTTAGCTAATGGGGCCTCCCGCTGCCGCCGCACGATTTCTGTTCTCATCCTGAAGCAAAGTTCTTAATCCAAGGTACTATTTCTGGGTTAGCGGAGTCTGTAACCTGAAGCATTTGTAACCTGAAGCATTTGTAACCCGAGGTACCACTGTATTAGTCACCAATGTGTTGCATGAGTCGTTCTACTTCTATCAGCAGCACAAGTTGCATTTTTCTAGAGTATTTCCTAAGAGCAGCCTCATGTATTGTAGGGGGTTGGACTAAATGACCCCCCGGGGTCCCTTCCAACTCTACAATTGTATGATTCTATGTCTACTCAGAAGGAAGTCCCACTGTGTTCAGTGGAGGTTTACCTCCTGGGTAAGTCAATACAGGATTGGGACCGGAAACTTAATCTTGGGAAGAAGTTTCCCCCACAAAATACGGCTGGCCAAATGAGTTAATGGAATATGCGGAAATGGCTAAATTAACAGGGAGAATAAGAAACAATGAAGACAATGAATGGGAAATGTTCATTGCATATATATATAAAAAGCAATGTATACAAGTTAATACATTAGCAGGGTTTTAAAAATGCTTGTAATATTATAGACAAGGTAGAAGAATGGGAAAGAAAAAAAATGATTAAAGTTTTTATGGACCTGCATGAATAACATAAAACAAAGGAACCAAGGAAGTCAAGGGATTTTAATAATCCCAAATTGTGGATCTAAAATGGAATGTGAATATAATTGATTTAATGTTTTGATATATGATTTTTTGTTGTTTCCATAAGTGATGATTTGTTATTGTAAAAACCAATAAAAAATATTATTTTTTAAAAAAGGAACTGGAAACTTAAAAATTCATGCCTATGGGAGATGAACGGTTAGTCCGTTGATTGCAAATGGGTCTTCTCTGGGTGCAACTTAGACCTGTTAAAAACATAGTATTGTGGTACCTTAAAGATCATAAATTTTGGCCACGCACAGGGCACCATATCACGAAAGATTACCCAGAATGGCTGAGGCAACCCAGTCAGATGGGTGGGGTACAAATAATAAAATTTATTTTGTTGTTCTTAAAGGCCACCTACCCATACCTGCTGTTGGTTTAACAAACTGACATAAATTTGAACCTGGGTCTCCTTAGAGCTTGCAGCCCTGATCTCTCACTGCATCCTTTCATTGGCCTCACCTGCTCAGTTGCCACACCCGACTGAGTCACTTTTCTTGTGGCAGCTACTGATTTGATCACCTTGCAAAGCATCTACTTACAACTGGTGGCTCATTCTGAGGGGAGGGGGCTGCCCCCTCCGCCTGCCTCTGTGGGTCATTCAAGGAGAGCTGACGGTTTTTGGGGGGGTGCAGCCAAAATACAGTTTTGTTGTTTAGTCGTGTCTGCCTCTTTGTGACCCCCTGGACCAGAGCACGCCAGGCCCTCCTGTCACCCACTGCCTCCCGCAGTTTGGTCAAACTCATGCTGGTCGCTTCGAGAACACTGTCCCACCATCTCGTCCTCTGTCATCCCCTTCTCCTTGTGCCCTCCATCTTTCCCAACATCAGGGTCTTTTCCAGGGAGTCTTCTCTTCTCCTGAGGTGGCCAAAGTCTTGGAGCCTCAGCTTCAGGATCTGTCCTTCCAGGGAGCACAGCAATAGGGATGTTCAAAAAGCTTAACCAGTCCATGCACAAAGCAAAACAAAGGCCAACCTTCCCATCTCAAGGCCACCAGCGTGAGGGACAAGCGCCAAAGTAGTATTGTGGTCAGTGCTGGACTTGGACCTGGGAGATCTGAGTTCAAATCCCCACTCAGCCTTGAAGCTTACTGGGTTTGGCCTTGGGCCAGTCTCTGCCTCTCAACCTCACAGGGTTGTTGTGAGGATGGGGAAGTCTGCATCATGCCACCTTGAGCTCCAAATAAATGTTAGGACCCCAAACAGCCCCCTTCCTTTGCAATTAATCACAAACAAAATACAGTTAGGCCACCAAAGTGACAGGAAATGCTCAGAAAAAGGTAACATAAAAAGTTAAAGCGTCTCATTCTCCCTGCTTAAAGGTCAGAGAATGAGGAAAGAAAAGGGTTATATTTTTCACAAAACCAGGCATGGTGTCCTGTTTGGGGCACAAAGAGACACTTGTTCCCAGAAGCTCACCACAGTGAGAGATGGTCGTAGTGGAGCAGGGAGGGCGAGAAAAAGGAGTTTACCGTAGCTTTCTGCTATCCTTTCTCCAGGTTGTTGGGGTACAAAGGTGAGAGCTGCTTCCTAGTTCTGCTGGATCTCTCAGCAGCTTTGGACACCATCGACCATAACATCCTTCTGGACCGTCTTGAGGGGCTGGGAGCTGGGGGCACTGTCATACAGTGGTTCCGCTCCTTCCTCCTGGGCCGTGTCCAGAAAGTGGGGGGGGGGGGGCGGATGAGTGTTCAGACCCCTGGGCTCTCACTTGTGGGGTTCCTCAGGGCTCCGTCCTCTCCCCCATGCTTTTTAATATCTACATGCAGCCGCTAGGAGAGATCATCAGGGGGTTTGTGCTGGGTGTTCATCAATATGCGGAAGATACCCAGCTCTACCTCTCTTTCAAATCAGAACCAGTGAAGGTGGTGAAGGTCCTGTGTGAGTGTCTGGAGGCGGTTGGAGGATGGATGGCGGCTAACGGATTGAGGTTGAATCCTGACAAGACAGTACTGTTTTGGGGGGACAGGAAGTGGGTGGGTGTGGGGGACTCCCTAATCCTGAATGAGTCTCCTCCAGCACCAGAATTCAAATGCATCAATTCTTCAGCGATCAGCCTTCTTGATGGTCCAGCTCTCGCTTCCATACATCACTACTGGGAAAACCACAGTTTAACTATACGGACCTTTGTTGGCAAGATGATGTCTCTGCTTCTAAGATGCTGTCTAGGTTTGTCATTGCTTTTCTCCCAAGAAGCAGGCGTCTTTTAATTTTGTGGCTGCTGTCACCATCTGCAGTGATCATGGAGCCCAAGAAAATAAAATATCTCACTGCCTCCATTTCTTCCCCTTCTATTTGCCAGGAGGTCATGGGCCCAGTACAGTTATAGTTTGTACAACTCTGGCCTTGTACAAACCAGCCTTTCCCTCTGGATTTATTTGGCTCAATTAGCACGCCTGAATTTGGTCCAGCTGACCTACTTTTTCCAAAGGGAGGAGGCCCAATCTGAATTAAACCAGAAATTTAATCAAACAAACATTTCCCCCTTATCTTCTCTCTCTGCCTTCCATTGTCTCCATCCCTTTTGGATTTTAAGTTGCTAGTTTAACGAGGCCCTTTGTTACTCTATATAATTTGATTATTCTGGTTGTTGATGCTACACAAGCAAATGCATGACAATAGCCTTTTTCAGGGGACCTATAGAGAGGGTTTCCTTTCCTCTGGCCAAGCACAGAGTATTTTCTTAGACCTTCTCTGCTAGGGAGAAAGTCCACATAGCCAGTGGCTGGCAACCTCCTTCTGACCTCCGTGTTGGTGCCTGTTCTCCCCTCGCCATCAGCAGCCATTAGCCAGTCATTAGCAGCCCAGTTAGGAAATCCTCCTGCATAATTGCCGTGGGGCATTTGCACAACAAAGGGAGCAACCAGGCTAAGCCCGGACCTGGGTCTTCCTTCCTATTTTTGGAACAAAATAAAAAAAATCCTTCCAGTAGCACCTTAGAGACCAACTAAGTTTGTTATATGCCTGTTGCCTTTGTCCATGGAGTTTTCTTGGCAGGGATACTGGAGTGGCTTGCCGGTTCCTACTCCAGGTGGATCACGTTTGGTCACAACTCTCCACTATGACCTGACTATCTTGGGTGGCCCTGCACGGCAGAGCTCATAGCTTCTCTGAGTTATTCAAGCCCCTTTGCCAGAGATTTTACTTTCTTGGGCTCCACGATCACTGCAGATGGTGACAGCAGTCACAAAATTAAAAGACGCCTGCTTCTTGGGAGGAAAGCAATGACAAACCTAGACAGCATCTTAAACAGCAGAGACATCACCTTGCCAACAAAGGTTCATATAGTAAAAGCTATGGTTTTCCCAGTAGTGATGTATGGAAGTGAGAGCTGGACCATAAAGAAGGCTGATTGCCGAAGAATGGATGCTTTTGAATTATGGTGCTGGAGGAGACTCTTGAGAGTCCCATGGACTGCAAGAAGCTCCAACCTCTCCATTCTGAAGGAAATCAGCCCTGAGTGCTCACTGGAAGGACAGATCCTGAAGCTGAGGCTCCAAGGCTTTGGCCACCTCATGAGAAGAGAAGACTCCCTGTGGGAGGCAGTGGCAGACAGGAGGGCCTGGCGTGCTCTGGTCTAGGGGGTCACAAAAAGTTGGACACCAGTAATCAGCAACAAAGATTTTTATTGGTAAAGAGTTTTCTTCAGATATCTGAAGAAGTGTGCATGCACACGAAAGCTCATGCCAATAACAAAGTTAGTTGGTCTCTAAGGTGCTACTGGAAGGAATTTTTTTATTTTGTTTCCACTACGGCAGACCAACACGGCTACCTACCTGTTCCTTTTTGTATATAATTTATGCATACATGTTGGAAATTATATTATAGTAAGTCCTGTAACGTAATATGATATTTACCAATGTAATATAAGAATGTTAACAAATAAATAAAATGCAAATTCAAAAAAGAGGGATAATGGGAGTTGCTGTAGTCTGGGCAGCATCAAACGTATTAATATTCAGGAAGCAGCAAGGAACCCCATTAGGGTCTGAAAGACCCTGTTCCCTAAAAATAACCTGTCTGGGTTTTGGGGTCTTCCAGGGAGGCCCCTCTCTCAGTCCTGCCCCCCTCACAGGCCTGCTTGGTGGGGGACTCAGGAACCCACTCCCTGGAGGAACTAAACTGGCTCCTTCCTTGCTGTCCTCCTCCTGTTTTTTGGTTGCAAAAGGCTTTGGGAAACAGACTGCTTTTAATAAAAGGGCTGCTTTTATGTTTTTAAACAGGTTTCATATACGGATACAGTTTAAATTCAATCAATGTGCAATTGTTTTTTCTATGACTTTAGCGATTCTCGTATTTATCTGTAAGCCGCCTCGAGTCCCATCCCAGGAGAAGTATAAATAAGCATGGAGCTTTAAGAGTTGTGCAGAATTAGGAGTTTTCAACAGGTGTTCCTTACTCCATCTAAGTTCCTTCAAAGCCTCTTCATTGCACTACCCTTAAACGCAGACATCACCTGCCTCATTCCATCCTTATCAGCAATCTACATCCTTATCCCTAGTGCATCACAATACCTTTAACAGCAACACCCACCCTACCTGATTGAATTATTCTATCTTTCTTGTGCCTCCATCAAAGCCATTTTGACCATGACTTGATTATTGATCCCTCATGATGAACTCATTATTATTTTAATTTTTTAAAGTTTGTTGATGTCTCGTGGTATTTCTGCTTTGCATGCCATTTTAAGTCATACTATGGTAAACAGGACCGCGGACCGTGCTGGCTCTCAGTGAAGAACTTGCAGCGGCTTAACTCCTCCATGTCTGTTTTTGAAAAAGTCCAGCCTGGTACTGAGTTCAGCTGAGGTGTGACTTGGTACAACCCAGGCCTAAGGCAAAGAGGGTGGCGTGGGGAACTGCTTAGCGACAGCCACCTTCCTCAATCTGGAGAACTTTTGCCATCCCTATCAACAACCTCAGATATGCAGATGACACAACCTTGATGGCAGAAAGTGAGGAGGAATTAAATAACCTTTTAATGAGGGTGAAAGAGGAGAGCGCAAAATATGGTCTGAAGCTCAACATCAAAAAAAACGAAGATCATGGCCACTGGTCCCATCACCTCCTGGCAAATAGAAGGGGAAGAAATGGAGGCAGTGAGAGATTTTACTTTCTTGGGCTCCATGATCACTGCAGATGGTGACAGCAGACACAAAATTAAAAGACGCCTGCTCCTTGGGAGAAAGGCGATGGCAAACCTAGACAGTGTCTTAAAAAGCAGAGACATCACCTTGCCAACAAAGGTCCGTATAGTTAAAGCCATGGTTTTCCCAGTAGTGATGTATGGAAGTGAGAGCTGGACCATAAAGAAGGCTGATCGCTGAAGAATTGATGCTTTTGAATTATGGTGCTGGAGGAGACTCTTGAGAGTCCCATGGACTGCAAGAAGATCAAATGTATCCATTCTTAAGGAAATCAGCCCTGAGTGCTGACTGGAAGGACAGATCGTGAAGCTGAGGCTCCAGTACTTTGGCCACCTCATGAGAAGAGAAGACTCCCTGGAGAAGACCCTGATACTGGGAAAGATGGAGGGCACAAGGAGAAGGGGACGACAGAGGATGAGATGGTTGGATAGTGTTTTCAAGGTTACCAGCATGAGTTTGACCAAACTGCGGGAGGTAGTGGAGGACAGAGGTGCCTGGCATGCTCTGGTCCATGGGGTCACGAAGAGTCGGACACGACTAAACGACTAAACGACAACAATCAAGTGAAGTCTGTTAGAGATGGAGGCAGCTGGATGGATGGAAAGTATCTTTAGAAAGTACACTGCTCTTGACGCCACACTTTTTCCTCTTTTATCTTGCTGCTCATTTATTTCAAAGAGACTAGTCCAGGCATAGGCAAACTCCGGCCCTCCAGATTTTTGGGATTACAATTCCCATCATCCCTGACCACTGGTCCTGTTAGCTAGAGACGATGGGAATTGTAGTTCCAAACATCTGGCGGGCTGGAGTTTGCCTATGCCTGGACTAGCGAGTTTCTTGGTGCATAAATGCTAGTCTGGAATGCCTGCCAACTTGAGAAATATTCATTGCAAAGAATATGCTGAATCTGAGTCAACTTTAAAGATTGCAAGAAAGAACCACGTGTTTAAATGTTTTTGTTACGGTGACAGAAAACAGTGTCACAAAGGCCACAAAAAATCTCAGAAGACCATGCTTCCTTCTTTCTTAAATTCTGCAAAGAACCGAAAGCTCCAGTCTCATACCTGCACCATCGGAACACACATGTGCTCAGAGCTGGCACACCAACTCATGCACCAGGCAAAAATATTCCTCTTCAACCAAGCTTTGGGCTGACTAACATCCTATATTCTTTAAAATTTCTTTGGTTTTGCATTTGTTCTTGTTTTCATTATGTATTTATGTTTTTATCTCACATTTTTGTGCTGTGAACCACCCTCAGATCTACGGAGGAAGTGTGTGGAACAGGTCTCGGTGTTTCGATTTCTGGGAATGGAGTTGAGAGATGACCTAACCTGGGGAGAAAACAGTAAAGACCTGATGAAGAGGTTAAATTTTCTGAGAACCTTCCAGAAAAACAATCTCTCAAAGGACCTGTTGATGGCATTTTACCATTGTACTGTGGAGAGTGTATTAACTTATGGTCTCTCTGTGTGGTTTGGGAGCTGCACGGTCAGGGGAAAAACAATGCTGTCCAGGTTTGTAAGGACTGCGGAGAGAATAATTGGGTGCCCTCTTCCCACCTTCGATCAAATCTACGCTTCCAGGTGCCATAAGAAGCTGCAGAGATAGCGCGGGATAGTGCGACACCCCGGAA